>NC_068444.1:26219431-26519431 GCF_023373465.1 Oncorhynchus keta | reverse complement strand
CTACTGCCTGCTGGTCTGTGTTGTGAAGGCTGAGGCTCCTGCTGGCTGCTGCACAGTAAAGGGGCTCAGCTGGCTACCTGCCCAGTTCTGCTCTGCACTTCTCTGAGGTCATGCTTTCCCTACAGTCTGCACCACTGGAGAAGGAGGGAGGGAGGATTCAGACGCATTGACCACGGCTGCTTTTCATAAAACCGCTGACTTCAGGCGTCTTTCAGTCAAATTGTGTACATTTTCTTGAGTTGCCAAACAAATTCCCCAGTGATCTCACTGTGAGTCAATGAGTTCAGTGGAAGTTGCATTGTCCTCATAGTGATTCTTAGGGCTGTAGACCGGTACTCATGGCCCATAAGACCAATTTTAGTCATGATTTTCTGTGTGCACTTGTTTGTGTAGCCTACTTGTGTGTGTTGTTGATTTATGTTTTGGTCAAACATATCTGTTTGAGCTTCTTGTGGTCAATTTGCAGTCTACAAATGATTTGTAATTATGTTCCGTCACGGGGCTGAATCTAGTTGATGATCCCTGTCCTAGTGTAAGATGGGAATACCCCTGCTATAGGCCTTGCTAGTGTGTGCACAAGTTCTTGTGGTCGATAACAGGTTACTCGTCTTGGTTATATTCCCTCCTGTTGATCTTGGACAGTACTGGAGTCCCAGACCAGGGATATTGTGTTTTGCACAATTACAGGAACTACCTTTCTCCTGAAAGGGAAGCAGATGCCTTTGAACTTCGAGATGTCTTGTCGAGGGCATAAAACCGTTGAACCCTTTTCCACATTGAAGTAAGAAACAGTTTAACTTGAAAATGGACGTCTTTGTACTTTTTGGGTGTTTGAACTTTACCTGTTTGAACTTAAGTGTTGAACATAATTTTTATGGGCCTTAGCCATCTTCACCTGCTGCTACTTGAATGAGTATGAAATGTTTCTGAAATTGCAAGGTGCCTAATTTATAAATCTTTTGCCAGTTTTAACACAAGTTGGCATTTATAAAAATGTAACTCAACTTGAGAATGTGCTCACCTCCCTGCAGACTTTAGACCATGCGTACGCACATCTGCGAGTTGCTGCAATATTATATTGCAAGTAAGTATCTTGTGCAAATGGGGGAAATTATGAAAAGCATCCATAATAATTAACAGGGGAAGGTATTAACAAGAATGCAACAATTTGCTGTTTACTGCGAAGCGAACAAACAATTACACATAGGAATCTTATAATTAGACATACAAATAATTTTCTAGTGTAATTGCATTTTTATTTTATTTGCCTGCCCTACAATGTTTCAGAATTCGCGTTCAGTCCATATTTCGGTTGGGGAGAAAAGTCAGCTGAATGTTTGAATTCAACAATGTTTGTCATGGACTAGTCCACAACAATTTGCCATTGTTTTCTCTTTCAGAAATGGACCATCCTTTTCCAGGTGCAGCATAAATTACTGCTAAAGATGAAAACATTCTGCTAATACAGTAACTAGACCCGTAGCTTATGTAAACTATTTAACAGTATGGGTAGGTCACAGTATTGGTGTGAGAGAGGAGCGCGACATCGTTGCCTATTTAATCTTAGAGCCTAAACAAAAGCAGGACATATAAACACAATCTGTTGATAAACTAAATATTGAACAACGATCCTTGTTTTGCATGCTGTGGCCTAATGCCAATAGTTCCAAATTATACAGCAAATAAAGGGCATGATTGTCACCATAAGGTGACTGAGTTTCCCGGGCAGAGTTTTAATGCTCGTTCACTCATGCAGTTTTACGGCAGGTCTGATGTATAACGGGAAACGTGGACTCGTGACTCGGACGTGGACTCGTGACTCGGACGTGGACTCGCGCACAGGGTACTTGGGACTTGATTCGGACTCTTGGTTTAGTGACTTGACTACATCACTGGGCGAAACGGTCATCAGTTCCCGTTCTACTTTTGGACAGCAATGTGGCTGAGGTGCAAACCGTTCTACTTTGCCAATACTTGTGTCTGTTCTGTATTTAATGTACAATGCCTATGTAGGCTGAATTTATATGGCAAGATAATTCTTATGTTTGTCATATTTCTGCGGTTGGGAAAAAAATAGGATGTTATGCAGAAAGATGTTGGTAGAACAAGGCTATGTATTGAAGCCAGTGATGTTATGCAGAAAGATGTTGGTAGAACAAGGCTATGTATGGAAGCCAGTGATGTTATGCAGAAAGATGTTGGTAGAACAAGGCTATGTATGGAAGCCAGTGATGTTATGCAGAAAGATGTTGGTAGAACAAGGCTATGTATGGAAGCCAGTGATGTCATGCAGAAAGATGTTGGTAGAACAAGGCTATGTATGGAAGCCAGTGATGTTATGCAGAAAGATGTTGGTAGAACAAGGCTATGTATGGAAGCCAGTGATGTTATGCAGAAAGATGTTGGTAGAACAAGGCTATGTATGGAAGCCAGTGATGTTATGCAGAAAGATGTTGGTAGAACAAGGCTATGTATGGAAGCCAGTGATGTCATGCAGAAAGATGTTGGTAGAACAAGGCTATGTATGGAAGCCAGTGATGTCATGCAGAAAGATGTTGGTAGAACAAGGCTATGTATGGAAGCCAGTGATGTTATGTTGTCTATAGGTTCATGAGGCAATACAAATGGGATGACTAAAATGGCCCACAGTTTGTCATTTTGACAATTGCACTAAATCATTATTCAAATGTGACCTAATGATATTTTAGTCAAAACGACGTTGACTTAGGGCTGTTACGGTGACCGTATTACCGCCACGAATCATGGCGGCGGTCAAATTCCACGTGACCGTTTTAGTCACTGTAATTGGGCTCCTTCAAGCTCTGATGCTGCTGATTGTCATTACTAGCCTACCAAACTTGCTAACTGCCTGGTGTCCCTCTAATCACTCTGACATCAATGCAAATGTATTCAAAAATGGAATCAAACACTTCATGGAAGCCCATGAGGTCATGTTGCGCCACATTTCTGTAGACTGTGAAATTCCGTGAGAAGTTTTGATGGAATCTATTAGAAAGCGGAAGATCCCCATCTGCTTTCTATTTTTTATTGTTTTTATTTTTTACCTTTATTTAACCAGGCAAGTCAGTTAAGAACATATTCTTATTTTCAATGACGGCCTATTGGCTAGGCCTAATATAATTATTTCTCAACTTTCTTAATATTAAGCACATTGCTTATATGTACAACAGGAGTATAGCCTACCTGGCTGGCATTAAAATGAACCAAGGGAAAAGCTTCCTCCATTCGCTATTTAAATGCATAGATGACATGTATTCCCCCCCCCCTGCTCCTTTCTTGAGACCGGTGCAGGATGTGGTCCATTCTAAATCAAAACTAATTTCACGTGTATATGAAAAGACAAGATTAAATCAAGAATAGTCTGATGGGTGACAATATTAGCATATCACTTGTGAAATGATACATTATCACTTGTGAATGATACATTATCACTTGTGAATGATACATTATCACTTGTGAATGATTCCCAGCTTGTGTAGTAAGGCAAGAAACAGCGCATGCCTTTTTTGGAGACTTTTTCTAACCATAGCCGCACACCTCATGTAACTATCCCCATAGGCCTATATGTTTTAATAAGGTTTGTATCACAACTAAAGTGGCCAAATGACTTATTGTGCTTACTTTTAAAATCTGCTTTACAACGGGTGTGGAGCCTAACTGGCATACATACGCAATGTGTGCGTTTCAAGTTTGGGGAATATCATTTTCACCATAAAAATGCACCTTTATAATAAAAGTATTACACGCATAGTTGCATTTGTGGTCACTTTTGAGAATGGTGTTTTCCTGCTAATTGATTGCATTTTGGAACATTCAAGCTCATAGTCTACTGCCGTGCGCACATTCCTGCGCTTATAATGTGAAGAAATTGCCTTCTGATCTGTTGCATCAGCCTCATTGATTTTAAAACATTTTTTTGATACAAAAGGTTGTATTTAATTTGGGATCTATCGCATCCCACAACTGTCCCAGACTATGCTTGGAATATTTATTTCTCGCATAGAATAGTTCAACTTTACAACTGTACTATGGGGGACAGTAGATTGACATAGGTTTGTTAGGCCTATTTATCTTGTCTGACAGAGTAAATGTGGACTTTTGTTGTTCTTTTTTTCTTCAACATCGTCAATATTCAGGTGCGTCCCCGACGTGTCTGTCTACACTTGTAGCCTGTGAGAACGACCCGATCACATGATGGGCATTAGATATTAAGAATTGATCTATCTAAGAGAGCCATGCGAGGGAGAGGTACTTTGGAGCACACAGCCAGAAGATGGAAATTATAATTGTTATATTCAGCCCAAGGGCACAATGGCCACTGGCTGCAAAAGGCATGTCATTTTTTTAGGGGCATTAAGGCCACATAAAGGTGATGCCACCGGGAAATTCGAGGCATTATCAATTACTTGTCAAATTGTAAATGAGAGACTGATGAAGTGTGTGCAAACTGTGTAAAAAAAACAACAAAAAAAAACAAAGCAGAGCTTTGTCTTTCATGCAATGTCTTTCATGCAACTTATTTCAAGTCATTGATCATATTATGCAGCCTTAGAATGTATTAAACATCAGAACTAAAGTGTCATAAATAACTCTAAATTAAGCATAATAATAATAACCTGTTTCTTTTGTTAACCGCTCGACACACTCCCTCAAATCGACTGGAGAAAATATCATTTCTATTTTATTCAGCTATGTTCTGTTGTATTCTTCATACTATAAAATAATGCCACATAATTCTAAGCAAACATTGTCTGCTAAATGAACTAGTGTAGCCCACAGCCGTAAGGCATTCTGTTCTTCTGAAATAAAACATTTCTTCATATCATGCTTCTATAGACCTCTCCTTAAATTAATAATGGATTTAATGTGATGGTGTAGGCTAGATTTTTTTTAAATGTAGTAGTTCCAAAGGTCTGCATCAGTGGTTTGTAGGCTGTGTGTGGAAGCCAGGAGATGCAAAATGTGTTTATTAATTAACCATGAGACCAGCAGTTATTTGCTTGACAATCACCGACTGACAATTTTCATGGCTGCCACAGCCCTACTATGACTAAACAAAATGAACACTGATTACAACCCCATCAAATGCTCTGGGCCTTGCTGTAAAGGACAGAGTTTAGCCAGGGATAGGTGGGATGATACTCAGAAGCTAGCTGGCTCTTAGCGCTGTGTTGAGATGCACCTGATTTCTATACAGTGCATTCCAAAAACCTACCTGCTTTGGTTATGGTCAATGTAATTTGACAAGCATTTAGATACATTTCCAGCCAAACCGGCTATGTATGAATCTGTGGTTCAACACTACTCCGGGCTGCTGTATTCAGTTTCTGCTTGACAAGATTGATTGTGATCTAATTGTTGGACTACTGGTTATACTGTAGCACTTGACCAGCGGCTATTTTACACACAGCTTCTACAGTACAGTTTTTAGCCTGAAGTCTAGGTTTGAATGACTCATTATTATGACAAGTGTTTAGAGAATGAACGTGGAGAAGCTGTTAAACCTCTGATAATACTACCTTATTAGCATGTCCTGAGCTCAAAAGAAAATACAAAAAGTCATTTTCTCAGGGTGAGTCGCGTCCTGAGTCATCATCAGTAGTTTGTGGGACTGTCACTTGTCACAGTACAATACATTCCTTGCGTCACCATGAAATGACACAACTCGACACACCTGTCCTACTCTGCTCTACCCATTCACTGGAATCTGTCACCGAACACCTGAACCTCCCAACATGTTTTGAAACATTTGTCACAGCCACCCAGTGATTTGAGCATTCCAGCGACGACTCCACCTGAAAGGAGATGCATACCTACAGCTGGAGTCATGAAACCCAACCTCGACCGTACCTCACCAACACACTCTTGAGAAAGAGAACCCTGAGTCTTTATGCAATCTCATTTTTGTCTCCATAAATTGGCTCTATAGTGTCTATTCAACCAAATTGAACAGTGTTTTAGGGTTGTGTTTGTGTTCTCACGATCATTACAATATGTAATTGATGCAGCAGTGTTTACACTTTTTGTAGATTCCAAGTTGAATTGTCCCTCCTTATGGTGGGACTCGGTTGTCTGTGTCCTGATTTGATAAAAGGTATCTATGGAGACAAGGTTAACCATTAACCCTGACCGGGTTAACTCCCTTCAACTCTGACACACCGCCACTGCTTTGACTGGCCTAGTAGCCAGGCAGCTGAGCAATAAAGTGTAGGCTAGACGCTAGAGGAGTCCTATGTATTCAAAACACACATTGTGCTGAGTAGTGTGCATCTGGTCTGTCCATCAGTGAAATGCTATGGTCTGTTCACAGTTCAGTGGTTCTCCATTGTTCCCTCATCGTTCTCTCCCTCCATATGGGCTTAGAAACCGGTGGTGTCTCTCAAGCGTAGGCCTCAGCTGCTGAAAAGACAAAGGAATGCCGTCATCTCTCCCCAGTGGTCTCCTCTGTGCTAGCCTTGGACACTCCATTAGAGGGCTTATCCATCCCGTGACTCCTAGACCACTGTGCCCTTAGGCCTGTCTATATAGGCAGGAGTAACACTACCCTGATGAATTAATATCTCTAATAGTCCTTTGTCTGTCAGCAGTATCCTTGTCATGCATTTCCTTTTCCTCTGTGTGAATATGAATAGAGGGTGTTCTGGGCTGGATTGGATATGTCCACTGGGTTGGTTCTCAGGAGATGGCCGTGTGTCCTGTATGTGGAACCCCGTTAAGGTTTGGCTCCCGTCTCCCTTTACACTAGAAACTCTGCTTTGTTTCTTTTTGATCTGGGTCCATTGTGATCTCAGTGACTTTGTCGGTTTGTCAGTTCCACTGGCTTTGTGGATAGCCTATAGGGACAGACTGGGGCAGTGTTTGTGTGTGCTTGTTAGCCGTGAGAGAGCGTGTGTTTACATCTTAGTCTGACTGAAGAATCACTTCAAATCACCTTGCAATGCACCCCAAATAACTACTTATTATTATTTTTTTAATGTATCCCCAATTTCGTGATATCCAATTGCGATCTAGTTAGGATCTTGTCTCATCGCTGCAACTCCCCAACGGGCTCGGGAGAGGTGAAGGTCGAGTCTTGCCTCCTCTGAAACATGACCCGCCAAACTGCTCTCCTTAACACCCGCACGCTTAACCCTGGGATCGAACCCGGGTCTGTAGTGACGCCTCAAGCATTGCATTAGACCGCTGCACCACTCGGGAAAGCCCAACTAGCTACTCATTATGTGATCAAGATTAGCGATTCTACCTCTCTCTTTGCTCAAACACAGTAACACTCAGTGCTGTGTGTGTATGCGTGTGCACTGTGCAAAGCCTTTATGACCCTTGACCTCCATATGGGGCTGTGTGAGTAAGGTGCTGTTGACGGACTGAGTTTAATGCGCCCACACACACACACACACTCTTATAGCTTGCGGACTAGTAAACATGCATTAAGACATTCTCCCAGGGCTCTACTGCATGTTGTCTCACTGTCTTCAAACATAAATCATTTATAGTTTTCTAGGAAATCAGACCTGCTTGTTAGTTGAATGCCAAATCCACACAGAGAAAGATGGTGAGGATAGTTACAGTACAAGGAAACCGAATGAGACTCTGTGATAGGAGTGGTATGTGGGTAGAAGAGGGACTCGTCTGGCTGATCATGTGCTGCCCACTGATTTTGTGATTAAGTGCCACAGTGTCTCAAAGTATTTGTCTATGCATTAGATGTGATACTCGTGGCGCATTTCCAATGAGTATTTACCCCAGTGTTTTACCCTTGTCTCACTGGGCCATGGCTCCGGTGGACCTGCTCTAACTTGGGGCAGTAGCAAGGCCACTGGTACTTTTCAGCTCTCAGCCATTGTTAAGTAGTTAACTGTCAACTTAAAGGAAAAACGCTCACACACTGAAATATTATTTAAGTTTTAATGTATTTTTTAAAAAGAATTTAGCGTCTCACTCCTGATGGAAACACAATAACACTAGAGTGTACATTAACATTAAGGTAAAACACTGGTGACCCACTGTTGTGGGGTAAGTCTTAATGGAAAACACCATCTGTCTGAGTATCTGTTCAGCAGGACCTGGCTGGACCAATACCACTTGTTTGCATCATATTGATCATATTCCTCCATCCTCCCCTGGCAAATGTGTCCTATTCCTCCATCCTCTCCTGGCAAACGTGCCCATTACCCAGTCCTCCCCTGGCAAATGTGTCCTATTCCCCGTCCTCTCCTGGCAAATGTGTCCTATTACCCAGTCCTCCCCTGGCAAACGTGTCCTATTACCCAGTCCTCCCCTGGCAAACGTGTCCTATTACCCAGTCCTCCCCTGGCAAATGTGTCCTATTCCCCCGTCCTCCCCTGGCAAATGTGTCCTATTCCCCCGTCCTCCCCTGGCAAATGTGTCCTATTACCCAGTCCTCCCCTGGCAAATGTGTCCTATTACCCAGTCCTCCCCTGGCAAACGTGTCCTATTACCCAGTCCTCCCCTGGCAAACGCGTCCTATTACCCAGTCCTCCCCTGGCAAACGCGTCCTATTCCCCCGTCCTCCCCTGGCAAATGTGTCCTATTACCCAGTCCTCCCCTGGCAAATGTGTCCTATTACCCAGTCCTCCCCTGGCAAATGTGTCCTATTACCCAGTCCTCCCCTGGCAAATGTGTCCTATTCCCCCGTCCTCCCCTGGCAAATGTGTCCTATTCCCCCGTCCTCCCCTGGCAAATGTGTCCTATTACCCAGTCCTCCCCTGGCAAACGCGTCCTATTACCCAGTCCTCCCCTGGCAAATGTGTCCTATTACCCAGTCCTCCCCTGGCAAATGTGTCCTATTCCCCCGTCCTCCCCTGGCAAATGTGTCCTATTACCCAGTCCTCCCCTGGCAAATGTGTCCTATTCCCCCGTCCTCCCCTGGCAAATGTGTCCTATTCCTCCATCCTCCACGGGCAAATGTCACATCCCTATCATCTAGCTGTCACTTTCCCGGGAGAAGGCTGTCTGGCGTGTGTGAGTGAGCTGAGGCCTGTAACCCATCCCCATCTGCTGGGCCTGAACTGGGCATTCCTGCAAAGTTGCATGAAATAAAATGTGTGTGTGTGTGTGTGTGTGCGCACACAGTATGCTGGTCAATATAGTCAGGTTCAGTTAAATCAACCCAACGATGTGTGTTATGGTGCTTTGTAGTGTTTGTGGCAGACTCTCACTCAGACCAGCCTATTTAGTGATTTTTCAGCTTGTCAAACTGCTGTGAATCTGTATTATCGCTGTAGTAAAGAGATGTCTGTGAGGCTGTCTGTGTTGTCTTTGGGGCCAGGTTTTGTTGACATCTGCTGGTGTTTTGAAAGAGCGCACCTTGCCGTTTTTTATTATCTCATTCTTGTCAGTGAGAGAGCGAGCTGCTCAGTTGGAACTCCATGAGTTTCACTGTAACTGTGTGTTAATCAGCAGTAGCTGCTGCGCTGGCTGGATTATGCACTGTATAACGCTGGTATCTGCTTCTCTTTCTGGTGATTTGGCAACAAAAAAATAAGCTGCTGCTCCGCTCATTCTGGGGCACAGGCAGAGCAATCGAGCTGGCATGGGTGAGCACTCTGTTTGTGTGTGGCTCTCCCATTTGTTCCATTGTCCAGTAAGGTGAAGTTATTACTACAACATGAGTTTTGATGATATGGCACATTGTCATGGTCTTTTTCCTACTACAAGGGAAACTGTAGCCCAATTCTGTCAGTAGTATGGGCATCTTTTCCAATCTAATAAAGTTTGGGTTCCAGCCTCTCCTTTTATGCAAAAAGGTTCTATTTAAACACCAATGTCCGTCCATAATGAAGCAGCTGTTACCCTGTTGAGTGAGTCCACCCCCCTGGTCTGTATCCTCTTAGCTGCTGCTGACAGAGGGATGGGTTCAGATCAAATCTACATGTTATACGTCACATGCTTCGTAAACACCAGTTGTGGACTAACAGTGAAATGCTTACGGGCCCTTCCCAACAATTCAGAGAGAAAGAAAAATGGAGAAATAATAGAAAAGTGAAACTCGTACTAATAGATACACTTACTAATCTCTCACACACTCAATCCCCTTCTGTGCCCCTCTATGGGGATAATTACAGCAAGCGCTGCATGCAAGATTTGGAGGACAGTGTAAAAGCATGTGTTCATTAACTGTTGGCATGCATTCCTCCTGGGCAGGGGGGTACAGTGGTAACATACCACACCCCTATTATGTTTCTCTTTGGTGCCCCCGTCTGTCTTTCCTTTAGAAAAGTCCCTGTTACTCCACAAGGACAGGGCGGTATGCCTCCTATCCTGGCTGGCCTCCGGCCCTCTGTTGGCTTGGCCCTTAAGGCTTCCGCATGCTTTGGTTCGGCTGGCGCCTAGCCGCGAACGAGTGTGCTCGCATACTCCCTCGAAATACCTTCACTTGGAAAAAAAGTGTTGAATGTCAAACGCTTCTTTGAAGAATGAATTTGGCCGATGAACGGGCGTAGACTTCGACTCCGAAGTCTTAGACTTGCCTTGAGAAATTATTTGTGCACGAACAGCCAATGAAACCGTTATTCAAGACCAAAACGTACCAAAATGTGGTCATATATGTTCTGGATGGGAAGCGTGCGACTCCTTTAGGAGGGAATGAACGGTGGCGGCGTTTCTCACACAGGATGTTATTCATAGAGGTACAACGGTTAGGGAATCCAGAGGGAACTTCTTGTACAGAGGGAGATTTTGACAAGACTGAAGCATCATGTTCATCATCCATTTGATTGCTGGTTATGGCTGAGATCACTTCACACACTGCCCACCCAGGTTTGAACCACACACTGTTTGTCCAACCATGCAAGATTAGCAAGTTTCTAAAAGCAGTCAACTAGCGCAGCGGGGGGAAGGCAGGCAGACAATTTTTTTTTTTTTTGGAAGCCCCTAGCTGCTGACTGATGGCAGGATATGGAAAGATTAAAAACATCTCTCTCCTGCAGTCCGCCACAGGAACACGTGGCTGAAATGTGTTACATGAGATCAACAGTTAACGGTTAGCTAGCAGTGCAGTGGTGAGGATATAACAAGGGATGAACAACAATAATCTAACCGCAAGTTACATGAGATGGATTTGAACCATGACACCGGGGGAAATGGATAGTGGGGTGGGTGTGGAGGGTAGGGTGTGTGTGCTGGAGAGGGGGCCACCCAGAGTAGAGTAACACACTGCTGGCTAGTTGCTGGTTGAGGCATGCTGAAGTTATGTTCCCTTGTTGAACATGCTCCACTTAATTCTCCTGTGGGTTGTTTCTGTGTGCATGCGCCCCGTTAGGTGGGTTTAGACACACACTTCCTATAGTGTTCCTGCTGAGGTGTGTCTATTTACTCAGTCAGCTGTCCAGGCTTGCCTTGCAGAACTCTCTACATCACTTCACCATGCTGTCCACCAACCTCCTGTGTTAATCAGGTAGCCCACACAGACAGGGATAATGTTACTATACCGCTCTCATACCGTCAGCCTGACCCCCATGTTATAGGCTTAAGTTGTTGAGTGTTTTGTATTTGCCACAGGCTATTGACCTTTTCGACTGTTTTATTCTACAGGTCGTCAGGATAGCCGTGTCCGTTGAAGTTGTCAATTCTGGAAAAAAACTAGCGTAAACATTGCTCTAGTTCAAAGACTTTTCTCACTCGCTTCGACTTTAAACACATTGAGTGAGCGTTGTTGTAAACAAGCTTAGCTGTGGACAAGCCCTACAGGGATTGACCCTAGTAATTATTTACACATTCTGTTTGCTAATAGTTAGTGATGCCTGAGTCAGTACGAACCAGGAGCTGACAACACCATTTCGCCATATAGGAGGGATATTTCTCTCGCTCTTTATTTCCATAATTCTTTCTCTCTCATTAGTCATATGAAGGCTAGCTTCAGATAACATACCAACACATTTGGTTGTGAAGATAAACTAGAACAGGTTATGGTGACAATGGCAAGTAACTACTCTGAGAACAATGGGACATTACGTAGACAAAACACTCTGTGTACATGTGACACTGTGCCCAGAATAACTATTGTTTACATGGCCATTGTCAGATTATACTTGATATGATATTGACATCATGCCTACGTACATCACCCTGAATTCACCATGTAAGAATACTGTTAGATATTTCCTGGAAACATATCCAGGTCACAATATTGGTCCATAATTGTTTGGCTTAGATTCAATGGTTTGTATTTAAGTTAAAGGAAGGTAATAGGTCTATCAGTCAACATGAAAAACAAGCAATATCAGGTCTACCTGTTATTACCCATCTAGGTTGGCTAACATGTCTGCTTCACTGCTGACCTACAGTAATGTCCTTAATGATGCACTTCCATATAGGAGTTACGCCAGTGTTTTATCCAAAAGGCCCAGACTTTTCTGTTTCCATCTAAGCGGGCCGACACCCAGTGTCTCACTTGGACCAAAGCCAGGCCACGGGTACTTTTCAGCTTTCATTTACTGAACAATGGCTTAACAACTGAACACCTTCTCACAAAGCAACTGTTTGGATTATTTACATTTGAGTCATTTAGCAGACACTCTTATCCAGAGCAACTTAGTGGATACTTTTTATTTTTTATTTTCCAGTACTGGACCACCGTGGGAATCGAACCCACAACCCTGACAGCGCCATGCTCTACCAACTGAGCCACACGGTGATTTTAAGTGGAAAGGGGGGTACCTAGTCAGTTGCCCAGCTGAATGTATTCAACTGAAATGTGTTTTCTGCATTTAACCCAATTATGCAGATGTTGTTGATTCTGCTCTTCACAAGTTCTCACACTGTCAGCCCTAGCTATAGAAACACCATTTCCTTAGTTTAACATAAGGGTGTACAGAGCAGCATGTTGTGATATGTGTGGACCTGCAGGGCCCATTAAGGTCCCTGATGGCACCGGAGTTGTGAACTTGTTGCCTTTGTTTTAATTCATTTGTAATTTCATTGATGGGCTGTAACAGCTTGCAGCAGCCCCATCCTCCTAATGACATTATCTCCTCAATATGGTTGTTTCTCAAGGTGGGTCAGTGATGGGGAGGGATGGGAGTAGGTGAGCTGAGGGATTTACCAGTTCAAGGTAAACAGAACAGGAATACTCTCATTGGTTAAATGGATTAGACTAGTTATACCTTTTCACTACAACCTAGTAGTAAGAATGTGGCCTCAGTATTCCAAATTCCCACAATTTTAAGTAAGTAGCCTTAAATGTTTTTGCCAAATCGACAGTAATGATCTCATGGGCTTGCGTGTACAAGGCATCGTCCAGATGTGATATTAACTAAACATGGGTAATGTAATATACCATGTCTAACATAATTACTGTGTTAGGCCATGAAATATTTTACCCGAACATGGCTGACACATGTTGGGAGCATGTAGTATGAGCAATGGTTGTGGAACCCTAAAAGGAAACTACATTTTTGTTGTTGATTGAGCAAGAATGTCAACTTTTTCTTATTAACAGTTAACAGCCTATAACAATGTTAACTAAAATGTGACTATGCCCAGTCAGAATTCAATATTTAACAGGGCATAAAGTATGTTACAGTGACTCTGCAGTTGCGTAAGATCCACTAACTGTTCACAATACACCAGCAGCGCCTTCCCTTCTGCCTCGTGAAAGTCATGTTCTCTCTCTCTCTCTTTCTGTTGAAAAAATGCAGCCCACAACTATGCTAGGTGTGCTTGTCTCTCTCCAAGGTGGTCCAGCTGTGAAAGGAGAGACGGAAGATCGACTTGATGACATTTCTAAAGAGGGATAGTAATCGGTGCGGAACATGATTGGAACATGGTTGTAGGATTGTGGCCTAGCTGGTAAACCAGGATGATTATCAGAGTAAGAGGTTGATTGTGTGATATAGAAGTTAATGGGGACGTTCCTGATTAACAGCACAGGCTAAGCTGTACTGGGCTGGCCGCTTTACACGTCCACCGTAGTTCTAGGAACCAAGGAAAATATGGAGAGAAAAATATCCAAGTTAGCACAGTATGGGTCGGGTTAGCCTTTTAGCATGAATCGGGCATTTGTTGACGTCATCCTCTGTGTTGGTGCCCTGGCGCGAGGGCGACCATAACAATCTGTTAATCATTCATAGACCTTTCTGTCAGTTGGATCTGCTATCATGTGATGCTTTGAGTGCTTAAAGATGCACTATGCAGAAATCACTCTGCCATTTCCTGGTTGCTAAAACTCGAATAGTTTGCATAATTTCAGTTTGTGACAAAATCAGATAGTGTAGAGAATCATTGTACCATCTAAACCACAGTGAAATATTTTCCATAGCCAAACATTTTGTTTCAGCTGTTTTGAAGCTGATATCCAAAACCTAAACTAAAAGACGAAAAAAATCTACTTAAGAACGGGCAGCATAGAAATGTCATACACAGAACAGATGTACTGCTTCTGCTTTTTAGACTTTGCTTTCAAGTAGAATGATCGATCTATAACTCCCATTTCTATGTGAATTTGGTCGGGTGGCTCCAAAGTGTGTTACATAAAGTCACCATCGCTGGCTAATGCGTTGGCATGACGCTCAGATTCAAAACGCAGATTGAAAAAGAGCACACCTTCCACTCATTCTCGTCTCCACCCAGTTTATCTAGTTACTGAAATGAATCTGGAGCGAACCATTACCTCATACGTGAAGAAATGGCTGGGTGTCCCACGATGCCTGAGTAACATCGGCCTCTATGGCAAAGGGGTCCTTGAACTACCTCTTACAAGTCTAACGGAGGAGTACAAGTGCTCTAAAGTAAGACTTCAGATGACGTTGAAGGACTCCAAAGACCAGACCATTAGCAAGGCTGCACCTCTTCTACAAACTGGACGGAAATGGACATCATCCAAGGCTGTGCAGCAAGCAACATCAGCCCTGAGACACCAAGACATTGTGGGGAATATCCAGCATGGAAGAGGAGGCTTTGGCCTGGCAGCAAGCAAACCAACGTTCCATAAGGCAACAACATCTGAACGCAGGAAGCTGGTGGTCGAGGAGGTGCGCAGACAGGAGGAGACTGCAAGAAGTGCAAAGGCTGTCTCTCTTGCTAAACAAGGGCAATGGACGCGGTGGGAAGGCCTGGAGAGGAGAAAGATCAACTGGAGTGAGCTTTGGCAAATGGAGGCAAGCAACATCAGCTTCATCATAAGAGCTGTTTATGATGTGCTTCCATCACCAAAAAATCTACATCAATGGTATGGCGAGGACTCGACCTGCCCCTCTGCCCAGCTCCAGCGACTCTCAGGCATATAATGACAGGTTGCAAGACCAGCCTCTCACAAGGCCGCTACACCTGGAGGCACAATCAGGTCCTCAAGAGCCTGGCTGCAGCACTTGAGACCAAGAGGAGTGCAACCAATTCATTACCTCCAAAAACAAGCAATCCCGTCAAAACAACAACATTCATCCGGGAGGGACAGAAAAGGCCCAAGTATCCTCCTACAAAGCCAGAAACTGGACACCTAGCCATGGCCCGGGACTGGAAGATGCTTGTCGATATTGGCCAGCAACTCATTTTCCACCTGAGATTGCTTCTACCAACCTTAGGCCAGACATGGTACTCTGGTCCCCTTCACGAAAGGCTGTGTACATCATAGAGCTCACAGTCCCGTGGGAAAACTCTGTTGAAGAGGCCTACGAGCGTAAGAAACTGCGTTACACAGAGTTGGCAGCAGACGCAACTCAGCGTGGCTGGAATGCAAAGGTCTGGCCAGTTGAAGTGGGATGCAGAGGATTTGTGGCTTCTTCCATCATCAGGTTGCTGAAAGAACTTGGAATCCATGGACAGGCTCTGCGGCAGACCGTCAGAGCAGTTTCTCAAGCAGCTGAAAGAGGCAGCCAGTGGATCTGGATCAAACGGAAGGACCCTTGCTGGGCTATAACTTCATGACCCCCCACCCCCACCTGAGAACCCAATTCAGATCCCTCCAACTTGAGGAGGGCATATGAGGTATGCGGTCAGCTGTATGGCTTGCTCAGGGAAGAGGACGCCCCTGCCTTGCATAGTCCCGTGGGACATCTTAATTGGGCATGGGACACAAGCTAAGGCTTGATTACCCTTTAGCTGGCCACCTTTGATGAGGGTGTTTAGTGATTAAAGGCCGAAACACCCACTGATTCGAAGGCACACTACTGAGGATGTGTCCCAAAATTGACATCTTACCCCAGTCTAAGAAATAAACCTCCCATGCCACTCTGTCAACATCACGGCAAATCTCATGTGAGTGCATTCCATCTATTGGCACAATGGACAGTTTTTAACATCTCGTCCCGTGTTTTATGATTCTGGACACCATATTTGAAGTTGAACAAAGATTTGTGATGTCATATGTGTTTCTCTAAGTCTGGAGTGCAGCTAGCAGGGCCTGCTCCACTAGTCCAGCTCTGGGCAGCATTTGAAAGATTACTGAGATGGAATCCAGACCCCGGCTGTGTTTTTAGAACGTGTGGGTGTGGGGAGCAGCATATTTTGGGACATACAGCTTGGTTGTCGATTCCCAAGTGACTACTCTTACCCATCCATGCATGACGCACTAGGCAAAGAATCAAATGGCCTGGCTTTTGCATTTAGTAGTATTTTTATAGTTGTCTGGACTTTTCACTGAGGTGAAATGGTGCTCAAAGTTAACTGCCCAGCTTTGTCGCCCCTGGCCTGCAACGAAGGGGCTACAAATAGGCAATCCATTTGGAATGTTTTGAGCTTCATGTGGAATGTCTGTGGCTTCGTATAGCTTGCATGATTTATGTAAACTCGTATTGAAAGGATGTAATTGAAGATGACAGTGCTGCCTGGAGTCTTCTCCTCTCCTTTTGTCATGCATGTCATAATGGGACCAAGTGGTAATACTGTTGCGATAAGACACTGCTCCCGGGGGATTTATGGGCCATTTCTTATAATGACCCAAGGTGTGAGGTTCGGCCCTTTTGATATTTGAGGAGAACCGACTGATCTTTTATCCAGAGTATGAATATCTTCTAATGATGAATCACATCAAACACATTCCATTGCCTCTAGTTTAGCAGTCCTATTGTGGTATTCTACCTCTTATTCCACTCTGAGCCCAACAGGTAGGGACTGAGACATGGCATGCAATCCCATATGACACTCTATTCCCTTTATAGTACTCTGCTTTTGACCAGAACCCATAAGGGATAGGATTCCATTTGGGACTGAGATGGTTCTATGGCAGGCAGCCATGAGTAGAAGGTGATGTCACCCTAGAGGGGATAAGGGCCACTATCTGAGGCTTACGGGCAGGAAGTTAGCTAGCTGGGCAGCCAAGCAGTACTTGGTCTAAGGTCACCATGGAGACATGGGCAGATAAACTAGTTGAGGGCAGGGAGGGACACATGAGGAGTCTTGACTGAAATCCAGGACAGGGCACTCTCTGTTGTCAATCCATGTTGCCAAGTCTCCCTAGTTGGCTGCTTCCTCCTGGCCTAGCAAGCATGGGCACTCTGTGTAGGCTATTACCAGGTAGTAAACTTAACTGCTGTTGTTGACAGTGACATATTGTCTTGCTTTTTCTTTTTCAACCTTATTGAAAATGTCAACCTATTAAATCTTACACTACGATTGGCAAGCAACGTGTTGTTGTATTAAAGTGTTATGATTATATAAGTGGGTTGTCCTTTGCCTGCAGTGGTACACTACACAGCTAAGGTCATAGGCCTGCACATTAAATGAGACCGAGACGCTGACATGTGGAGGAGAAGCAGGCCGGCTGGAGGATTGCGTTCTCATGCATAGTGAGTTGTGTAATAATGTGTCTGGATAATAATGGGTAATGATGGATCACCCTGCAGTAATGTAAGCTAGGCCTACTTAAGAGACTCTTAGCCACAATAGCACACTGTGAGGTTTCACAATTGTGTCCCTTGAAAGCTGTGATGACCAAGCTAATTCGTTTGGTTGTTTTTGAAACAATTTGCGCTTTCATAATGGCTAAAGTGTTTCAGTTGTTGGTGAAGACTTAATAGTTTGTATTAAGTTTCTACTTTTGCAAACCTCTTCTGCAGTCATTCATGCTCAGTTTTTGTCTCCTTGCTCATATTTTCATTGTGTTTGTCTAAATGGGAATTCTTTCTTGAGGGGGCAAAACCTCTACACCCTGAGTCCTAATGACTGAGGAACGATTATTGAATAAAAAGGTTCATCCATGGTAGGCAGACAAGAAGATAATTGAGTTGTCCTTAGGGATGTTCTGTCCTTTTGAAAGGCGAAGAACTGGGTGAACACGGCTATCAAAAAGCTGTCTGTTCTCTCTGATGCTACAGTTGCCTTTTCAGTCGAATCGGCCCTTGTTGTCTTAGATATAAGAGTTTGAAGGAGACACTGTTTTTGAATATTGTAACCTGAGGCCCCATTTCATCCAGAGGTATGAACACACGACCAGAGAGGAGGCCTGTGAAGTGTGTGCGCATGCATGCGCTCTGGTTTGAAAACACAAGAGAATGCTTGGATGGCGCCTAGCAGCCACACTTGAGACCGCTGACATCACCTAGGCCTACTCATTTGCCTAGTAGGCCCTATTGCAGGCTGCTGCCCTACTTGAGGGAAAAGACGAAAAGCCACCAACTTTGCTGATCTGTCCACTCACACCATTATGTTTTGGGATTGTGTCACCATTGACCCAGCAATGAAACACTAAGACCGATTGGCCTGGGTAAGCAGATACTCCTCACCAGGTTCTGAAACGGCCCATATTGTCTGGCTTATTGAGTAATAGGTCATAGTGCTGCCGGGTTGCAGATCAAAGTATCTGCTGTGAAATCCAGAGCACTTAAGCAGTACATCATCTCCCAATGGCAGTGCTGTAGGCTTATCAGGGTCCCTGACTCTAATCACAATTTAGGGTCTGAACACAGTGATCAGTCACACCATGCTTTCAGTAATGCAAGTCACCTTTGACCATATGGACGATGTGGCGGTGGGAGTAAGCTTTAAACAACCTCTTAAAGGTGTGTGAACTGAGAGCCACACACGGAGGGAGAGAAAAAGCCAAGACCGAGTTGATCTGCCGGTGACAGAAGGGTGCGAGCAGAACAATAGTCAGTCAGTGACAGACTGATCTGTTGCTCTAAATTAATCCAAGCTGCTGAAGAAATGATGTTCCTCTCCATTCCTTTTTCCATCCTGTCTTTATCCCTGGCAGCTGGAGCCACTGGGCTCTCAGTATCCTGGGACCATAGGGTCATGTAACAAAGGGAGGCATGCAGGGGCCCAAATGGGAACTGCAGCAGTGGAGCAGAGTACTGTATTGGCAGCGCGGACTTCAGACGACAGACAGCCGCCTCCTAAAAATTGAAAAGCCAAACTGATTAATATTCCGGCTGCCGCTTTTAAACAATATTTCAACATTTTTGGGAGCTTGGAAGTGCCATTTTTAAGAAATCAAGTATGGTCATGAATACCAATGTATTACAATCAAGGACTTGTGTGTTTCCCAGTTTTTTAAACTTGGAAGGTGAACGAGTTTCAGTTAAGTGAGAAAGAAATTAACCACTCAACTGGAGGTTTTATTTAAAAGCCCCGGCCTGGCAACAAAAGTTTCCACATTTGAGGCACAGCGGCATGGATTAAGAAAGTTGTCTTGATTCTGTGGCTCAGATGCAATCAGCAGCGATTGGAAATAGTTGCTGTTTACTGTAATTTCCAGTTTGCTTCCAGTCCAAAGGAATAAAATGACAAAGCCACTCTGTGTTAAGTTAGTTTCCATGTTCCTTGCCAACTTTGAGGATCTGAGTTGGTTTGCATAGGTCTTTTAATGTGGTTTTAATGTGTCCTCTCTTCTGTTATTCCCTTAGGTTGATTTGTGGATTATCTGCACCAGACCTCAACATAGCTGTTTGCCAGACCACAATGGCTGTGTACTCCAGACACCTGGATTTCTCCTTGCCTTGACAATACAGTTTACAATTAAACGTGAGAAAGACACAAACATCTCATAATACTTAGCATCAACCAGGAGTTTTTTTGTTGAACTGTTTCTGTTCCTGTTGAGTATTATATCACTGAGTGACTTCATCAGACATCACCATCACCATGCCTATCCTCAAGCAGCTAACCTCGAACCAGTCCAAGCGTCGCTCCCGAGTCGACCTGACTGCAGAGATGATCAGCGCCCCTCTCGGTGACTTCAGACACACCATGCATGTGGGTCGTGGCGGAGATGCCTTTGGGGACACCTCATTCCTCAGTACCCGGTCTGGGGAGCCCCCTAAAGAACCAGCTCCAGAGGTGCAGCAGAGCTCCCCTGGACCTGTCCCGAAACCAGGCCTGCTGTCCCGAACCTTCAGGAGCAGTAAGCGCTCCCAGTCGGTGAACCGTGGCGAGAACGTGTTGGCTCCCCCTGGTGGCTCGCCAAACTTTGTGAAAAATGCCATCTCCCTGCCCTACCTCAACGACGAGGACGCGGGCAGGATGGGCGGTGGTCCCCCGATGCCCAAGAGCGTCTCCTCCAGCCCTCTGAAGAAGCTGCCCGAGGTCGAAGGAATGAGAAAACCGATCAATGGTGCCGCGGCCATGGACCTGGAGTTCGATGAGCGGAACTTCGGCGAACTGACTGACCTGCCACCGTCCCATCTTCGAGGTGGTGGGATGAAGCATGCGGAATCCATCATGTCATTCCACATCGACCTGGGTCCCTCTATGCTGGGGGACATCCTCAGCGTCATGGAGAAGAAGGGCTGGGAGGAAGACGACCTGGGATACGAGGAGGGGAAGGGCAGCGAGGGCCGTGGGTCACCCCCCCTCAGTCCTCCCACCACGGAGGACAATGTTGAGGACCAGGTGGATCTACAGCCGCCAGTCAGGCCCCCACGCAGCACCTATCTCCAGCAGAAAATCATGGCAGACCCCCCCTACACTCCTCCCAGGAACTACCACAGCCACCTGGACAGCTGCTCTTTTTCCTCTTCCGGCTCCGCCGCTCTTGAGGAGAAACCACTCCACCACCTGCAGGAGGGGGACACGGACAGCGCCAAGTACAGCTCTCCAGGTGTTGGGGGGGAGGATGACAAAGACTTCTCCTTTATGGACGAGGACGAAGATGAAATCAGGGTGTGAAACAGAACAGGGCTGTAACACCACCGACACAGAACGTGATTTATAAAGACACCAGAACATGGTTTGCGAGGACACGGATGGAGACTAGTATTCTTCATGCGTTTTGAAGCTAGTACAAGCCTGTGAGGGAAGGGTTGGTGCACCTACATTTTTACATATGGATCTATCCAGAGAATCTCTATGTGCACACCTTATTCTGCTTTACTTCCTGTATTAGGATTCAATCACTCACCATCTGTTACTGAGCCTTATTCACTCCAGTGTGTGTTCTACAGTTCATATAAACAAAATGCCTGTCCTATGAGTCCTTTTACTCTAGCCATTATGGAATTCCACACACACACACACACACACACACCGGTTATTGGTTTGAGGGTTTCCTTTTGTAGAAATACGATCTGTCATTATGATGATCTAATCCCACAGTTCCAATATGTCATCAGTGTGTTTATGCTTTAAGGGGGCATATCTCAAGGATCTCAACCCTCATCTCCACTTATATCCAACATGAACATATCCCACCCACGCCTCCATTGTCTTTTCATCCAGAGGATTTCCCTTCCCTAAACATTCCTTATAGCGCATTAATAAGGAAGGGAAAGCCAACCACCAACCATCGGTCACTGGTTGTCACACTGATCGTCACATTCTTTAACAGCGGAAGTATGGAGGTTGACCGAGGTCACTTTTGATCAAATGGCAGTCCTCCTCGAGGGAGGTGTGATGCGTTAGGTGGAGGCCGGGTCATATGATGTAATGGGATGAACGGTATGTTTCTCACACAGCTTTGGAGGGGGGAAATAAAATGAAGAACAGAAAAGTATTCCAGGGTTTAGCTAGCCTTGGGGTCTTGAATTAATTGTGTGTGTTGAGTGAAGTGAGAATCGTGAGATGCAGTTAAAATATTGGTTTGTTAATGTTCAGGTATTTTTTTTTTCTTTTTTTCCCCCCTACGTTTATACATTGTATGCACATACATAATTGATAAGTTGGTCTTCTAGCAGGTTCTAAATCAATGTCACAACTTGGTGGTTCATTATTCTAACCATTAGTCAGCTTTAGTGTCAACTGTTCACTTACAATGCTCTATACATACCCAGCACACTGATGTCATAAATGAGGCAAAAGTTTCATTTGTTAGAAACTACTTATTGGATGTGCCCTGTTTTAAGTCACCATCATTTTGATTTATAGGGAGCTTTGTTAAAGTTAGGCTTGGATGAACTAAAGATCTCCAAAATCCTCCCATAGGTACTATCCAACCCAGTGAGCCAATTTAGGCCTTAGCTTTAGAGTTGTTTTGTTAGGCCATGAGTCCATGACACTTTGTTAGCTCAGATCAATGGACTCAGTAGAAATATATA
The DNA here is from genome assembly GCF_023373465.1 of Oncorhynchus keta. Taxonomy (NCBI): domain Eukaryota; kingdom Metazoa; phylum Chordata; class Actinopteri; order Salmoniformes; family Salmonidae; genus Oncorhynchus; species Oncorhynchus keta. Next base: position 26,496,986 of record NC_068444.1, on the reverse strand, counting down.
AACACACACAACACTGATCTCAGTCATATATCCCCTGCTAGCACTGCCAAGGTATAGCAAGATGGCTCACTCCCTAAAACACTATTGTACATAAAGAATCACTATTTTATTTTCATGTACATTTTTTTTCTCTTTTTTTTTTTGCTTGACTTATTAAGGACAAATGTACATTTTGTTAAGAAAATGTGCCCTTTTTGTTGCCGCTATCGTGTCCAGTAGCACTTTTTATTGTACATATGTTTTAGAAACTGATTTTTTTTTAAAGACAATTTACAGGAGCAGAGAAAGTGGTTGTGAACAAGAATGGTGACCGTACAGTAGTAGACTGTCATGTCTACAGATGTAGGATCTTAATTTGAGCCAGTTTGCTACAAATAATCCTGCAGCAACAGGAAATAGGAAATGTGGATTATAATTCATCTACATTTTTGTAGGGGTTGATACATTTTTAATAAGGGAAAATCAAGTCTGACATTTCAAAGTGGAAATTAAACCTTGAATACACTACAACTTTTACATTTCCTGCATTGCAAGAAAGTTCTGCAACAGGGCAATTTAATTAAGATACTATATCTGTATGTGGTCATCTCTTGCCCCACACACCACAGGCTTGTAGGATCAGCAGGTTAGGAGCAAGAGGAGAGACGTCTGAAGGGAGGAGGATATAAGTAATAAGAGAACACTAGTGATAAGTGACTGTTACCCACCTCTCTCCATTATGCCATGCAGGCCTGGGCTACCATAGGAGAAGATTGAATCAACACCATCTGGCTTCGCTCCACCATCTCATTCATAAACATATTTGGCTGATTGGTTGGTAACTGACCCAACGACTCATCCATTCATGAGTCACATGTCTGGGAAAGGACAGGTGCACCTGTTTAGTTTCTCCTACAGTTGTGCATCCCAAATGGCACTATTCCCTATATAGAGCACTACTTTTGACCAAGGGCCATATAGCAAATAGGGTTCCTTTTGAGATGCATGCAGTGTGACTAGCCCCCCCCTCACTCACATTCATTCATTTAGTCAGATTATGATCTCATCTGTTATGGTAAAGGAGGAAGTACCTGCTAAAGCCTTCCTGGATCCCTGAGTAATCTATTGCCTTTATGCCTGTGAAAGGAAATTATATTTGTGACACTGGGGGAGCACTGTTCTTGTTTCCTGTTGTGGCGTTGGTTGGTTGAGGAGGGGAGGGGGGGGCACACATTATCCTATGGTGTTGAAGTGAGGGTAGGGTCAATTCCAGGATGTGACATCACTCAGCCATGCGTTCATGCTATGTATGTCAGTTCCAAGTGTACATGTCTGTATTAATGAGATCAGTTGAGTTCATTGATTAAAATGACCAGATGTAAATGTGCCAATTATGTAATAGTCAACCTTTTGACATTTTGATTTTTGAATGACACATTTACAGGCTACAGCAGTATAGGCTACTTACGATAATTCTCAGGCCTCTCGCACTGTTAATTTGTAAATGGGTCAAATTTGGGATTGCTTTGTTATTTGAAACTCTGTTGCTTGTTCCATTTGTTGTAGAATTTGTCCATGGAAAGTGGGTTGAGCTGCTGTAATCTCTTATCTGTTCTTACCCAATATGGGGATATTTTCATCTGTCAACACTCCTTCCTATTCACCACCATGTTAGTTGCTGCTGATGAGAAGTAGTTAAATACTAATTGTATCTATGAAAAATGGTGACTATTGCTATGTTTCGTTATAGGCATTATGGCATAGTGACGCTAATGTAAGAGCCATCAGACGGTAAAGCGGATTTCAGTGTCCTGGCCTGATGCCTGTGGTAAAAAGGGCAAAGGATTGTTCTTTTTCAGTCTCAGCTGTAGAATGTTACATTTTTTCCTTCTGTGGCGACAGTTTTTATGCCAAGTATGTGCTATTTTTCTTCTTTCTCTCGTTCTACTGTATATTAATATATATTTACCTCCCTCACCCTTCCTCTTCTGAAATAACAGCTATATTTTTCAATAAAAAGAAAGCTGGTAATCTTTACCAGGAGCAGTGTTGTGGCTTATTTCACATTCTATGTTGTCTGTCACTACAGGAGCTTTTTCAGTGGGAAAATACTTATGAGTCAGTTCACGTTTTATTTACCCAAGTTAAGATTTACACGCATAAGGAGCCTGAGGCGACTTGTTAGACACTGGTATTCACACAAAGCAGTGTTAGAGATGCTCCTCTCCAAAAATTCCACACAGTTAAGCATACAAAGACAGCTGATCTGTTTTTTTCCCCCAAGTTAATGTCACGTGCACATGTACAATGAAATGCCTTTTTGCAAGCTCTGAACCCAACAATGCAGTAATCAATAACATAATACTAAAAAAACAGTGCATTTGTAAAGTATTCAGTATCCTTGACTTTTTCCAAATTTTGTTACGTTATAGCCTTATTCTAAAATGGATTAAATAGCTTTTGTTCCCCTCAATCTACATACAATACTCCATAATGACAAAGCAAAAACAGTTTTTAGATTATTTTTTTTGCCAGCTACAAATTTGGAGCACCTGTATTTGTGGAGAAACTCCCATTCTTCTCTGAAGACCCTCTCAAGCTCTCAGAATGGATGGGGAGCGTCGCTGCATAGCTATTTTCAGGTCTCCAAAGGTTTTCGATCGTGTTCAAGTACAGGCTCTTGCTGGGTCACTCAAGGACATTGAAACTTGACACAAAACCACTCCACCACTGTCTTGGCTGTGCTTAGGGTTGTTGTCCTGTTGGAAGGTGAACCTTCACCCCATTCTGAGGCCCTGAGTGCTCTGGAGCAGGTTATCTTCAAGGATCTCTCAGTACTTTGCTCTGTTCATATTTTCCTCAATCCTGACTAGTTTCCCAGTCCCTGCCTCTCAAAAATATCCCCAAAGCATGGCATGATGCTTCCACCACCATGCTTCACCGTAGGGATGGTGCTAGGTTTCCTCCAGATGTGACGCTTGGCATTCAGACCAAAGAGTCCAATCTTGGTTTCCCATTGTCAGAGTCCTTTAGATTCTTTTTGTTAAACTCCAAGCTGTCATGCCTTTTACTGAGGAGTGGCTTCCATCTGGCCACTCTACCATAAAGGCCTGATTGGTAGAGTGCTGCAGAGATGGTTGTCCTTCTGGAAGGTTCTCATCTCCACAGAGGATCTCTGGAGCTCTGTCAGAGTGACCATCGGCTTCTTGGTCACCTCCCTGACCAAGGCGGCCAGCTCTAGGAATAGAGTCTTGGTTGTTCAAACCTTGTTAACATTTAAGAATGATGGAGGCCAGTGTGTTCTTGGGGACCTTCAATGCTGCTGAAATGTTTTGGTACACCTCCCCAGATCTGTGCCTCGACACAGTCCTGTCTCGGAGCTCTATGGACAATTCCTTCAACTTCATGGCTTGGTTTTTGTTCTGACATGCACTGTCAACTGTGGGACCTTTATATAGACAGACAGGTGTGTGCCTTTCTAAATCATGTCCAATCAATTGCATTTACCACAGGTGGAATCCAATCAAGTTGTAGAAACATGTCAAGAATGATCAATAAAAACAGCATGCACTTGAGCTCAATTTTGAGTCATCGCAATGGCTCTTTCTAAAAACCTGTTTTTACTTTGTCAGTATTGTGTGTAGATTGCTGAAATGTTCAAAAATCATTTCAGAATAAGGCTGTAACGTAACAAAATGTGGAAAAAGAAGGGGCCTGAATACTTTCCAAATGCACTGTAAGGTAGAAAAATAACATAAGAAAAAAGAACACGAGAAAGTAAGCATACTATATACAGGGTCAGTCAGTTCCAGTAACCATATTTACAATGTGCAGGGATACTGGAGTGATAGAGGTAGATACAGTATGTAAGGTGACTAGGCATCGGAATATATGACAAATAGAGTAGCAGCGGCATGTATGTGAGTGCGTTTGTGTAGAGTCTGGATAAATGTGCAGTGGAAGTCAGACGTTTACATACACCTTAGCCAAATACATTTAAACTCAGTTTTTCACAATTCCTGTCATTTAATCTGAGTAAAAATTCCCTGTCTTTGTTCAGTTAGGATCACCAATATATTTTAAAAATGTAAAATGTCAGAATAATAGTAGAGAGTGATTTATTTAAGCTTTTATTTCTTTCATCACATTCCCAGTGGGTCAGAAGTTGACATACACTCAATTAGTATTTGGTAGCATTGCCTTTAATTGTTTAACTTGGGTCAAACGTTTCAGGTTGCCTTCCACAATAAGTTGGGTGGAATTTGGCCCGTTCCTCCTGACAGAGCTGGTGTAACTGAGTCAGGTTTGTCGGCCTCCTTGCTCGCACACGCATTTTCAGTTCTGCCCACACATTTTCTATTGGATTGAGGTCAGAGCTTTGTGATGGCCACTCCAATACCTTGACTTTGTTGTCCTTAAGCCATTTTGCCACAACTTTGGAAGTATGCTTGAGGTCATTGTCCATTTGGAAGACCCATTTGCGATCAAGCTTTAACTTGCTGACTGATAAGCTTGATGCCTTGATAAGCTCCTTTCCTGAGGACGGCTCACCTCTCACAGTTCTGGGCGACTTTAACCTCCCCACGTCTACCTTTGACTCATTCCTCTCTGCCTCCTTCTTTCCACTCCTCTCCTCTTTTGACCTCACCCTCTCACCTTCCCCCCCTACTCACAAGGCAGGCAATACGCTTGACCTCATCTTTACTAGATGCTGTTCTTCCACTAACCTCATTGCAACTCCCCTCCAAGTCTCCGACCACTACCTTGTATCCTTTTCCCTCTCGCTCTCATCCAACACTTCCCACACTGCCCCTACTCGGATGGTATCGCGCCGTCCCAACCTTCGCTCTCTCTCCCCCGCTACTCTCTCCTCTTCCATCCTATCATCTCTTCCCTCTGCTCAAACTTTCTCCAACCTATCTCCTGATTCTGCCTCCACAACCCTCCTCTCCTCCCTTACTGCATCCTTTGACTCTCTATGTCCCCTATCCTCCAGGCCGGCTCGGTCCTCCCCTCCCGCTCCGTGGCTCGACGACTCATTGCGAGCTCACAGAACAGGGCTCCGGGCAGCCGAGCGGAAATGGAGGAAAACTCGCCTCCCTGCGGACCTGGCATCCTTTCACTCCCTCCTCTCTACATTTTCCTCCTCTGTCTCTGCTGCTAAAGCCACTTTCTACCATTCTAAATTCCAAGCATCTGCCTCTAACCCTAGGAAGCTCTTTGCCACCTTCTCCTCCCTCCTGAATCCTCCCCCCCTCCTCCTCTCTGCAGATGACTTCGTCAACCATTTTGAAAAGAAGGTCGATGACATCCGATCCTCGTTTGCTAAGTCAAACGACACCGCTGGTTCTGCTCACACTGCCCTACCCTATGCTCTGACCTCTTTCTCCCTCTCTCTCCAGATGAAATCTCGCGTCTTGTGACGGCCGGCCGCCCAACAACCTGCCCGCTTGACCCTATCCCCTCCTCTCTTCTCCAGACCATTTCCGGAGACCTTCTCCCTTACCTCACCTCGCTCATCAACTCATCCCTGACCGCTGGCTACGTCCCTCCCGTCTTCAAGAGAGCGAGAGTTGCACCCCTTCTGAAAAAACCTACACTCGATCCCTCCGATGTCAACAACTACAGACCAGTATCCCTTCTCTCTTTTCTCTCCAAAACTCTTGAGCGTGCCGTCCTTGGCCAGCTCTACCGCTATCTCTCTCAGAATGACCTTCTTGATCCAAATCAGTCAGGTTTCAAGACTAGTCATTCAACTGAGACTGCTCTTCTCTGTATCACGGAGGCGCTCCGCACTGCTAAAGCTAACTCTCTCTCCTCTGCTCTCATCCTTCTAGACCTATCGGCTGCCTTCGATACTGTGAACCATCAGATCCTCCTCTCCACCCTCTCCGAGTTGGGCATCTCCGGCGCGGCCCACGCTTGGATTGCGTCCTACCTGACAGGTCGCTCCTACCAGGTGGCGTGGCGAGAATCTGTCTCCTCACCACGCGCTCTCACCACTGGTGTCCCCCAGGGCTCTGTTCTAGGCCCTCTCTTATTCTCGCTATACACCAAGTCACTTGGCTCTGTCATAACCTCACATGGTCTCTCCTATCATTGCTATGCAGACGACACACAATTAATCTTCTCCTTTCCCCCTTCTGATGACCAGGTGGCGAATCGCATCTCTGCATGTCTGGCAGACATATCAGTGTGGATGACGGATCACCACCTCAAGCTGAACCTCAGCAAGACGGAGCTCCTCTTCCTCCCGGGAAGGACTGCCCGTTCCATGATCTCGCCATCACGGTTGACAACTCCATTGTGTCCTCCTCCCAGAGCGCTAAGAACCTTGGCGTGATCCTGGACAACACCCTGACGTTCTCAACTAACATCAAGGCGGTGTCCCGTTCCTGTAGGTTCATGCTCTACAACATCCGCAGAGTACGACCCTGCCTCACACAGGAAGCGGCGCAGGTCCTAATCCAGGCACTTGTCATCTCCCGTCTTGATTACTGCAACTCGCTGTTGGCTGGGCTCCCTGCCTGTGCCATTAAACCCCTACAACTCATCCAGAACGCCGCAGCCCGTCTGGTGTTCAACCTTCCCAAGTTCTCTCACGTCACCCCGCTCCTCCGCTCTCTCCACTGGCTTCCAGTTGAAGCTCGCATCCGCTACAAGACCATGGTGCTCGCCCACGGAGCTGTGAGGGGAACGGCACCTCAGTACCTCCAGGCTCTGATCAGACCCTACACCCAAGCAAGGGCACTGCGTTCATCCACCTCTGGCCTGCTCGCCTCCCTACCACTGAGGAAGTACAGTTCCCGCTCAGCCCAGTCAAAACTGTTCGCTGCTCTGGCCCCCCAATGGTGGAACACACTCCCTCACGACGCCAGGACAGCGGAGTCAATCACCACCTTCCGGAGACACCTGAAACCCCACCTCTTCAAGGAATACCTAGGATAGGGTAAGTAAGGGTAAGTAATCCTTCTCCTCCCCCCTCCCCCCCAACAAGATCTAGATGCAAGTGGCTGTTCCACTGGTTGTCTTAAGGTGTATGCACCAATTTGTAAGTCGCTCTGGATAAGAGCGTCTGCTAAATGACTTAAATGTAAATGTAATGATGTCTTGAGATGTTGCTTCAATATATCCACATAATTTTCTTCCCTCATGATGCCATCTATTTTGTGAAGTGCACCAGTCCCTCCTGCAGCAAAGCACCCCCACAACATGATGCTGCCACCCCCGTGCTTCATGGTTGGGATGATGTTCTTTGACTTGCAAGCCCCCCCTTTTTCCTCCAAACATAATGATGGTCATGATGACCAAACAGTTATTTTTTTGTTTCATCAGACCAGAGGACATTTCTCCAAAAAGCACAATCTTTGTCCTCATGTGCAGTTGCAAACCATAGGTTTTGGAGCAGTGGCTTCTTCCTTGCTGAGTGGCCTTTCAGGTTATGTCGATATAGATACCTTTGTACCTGTTTCCTCCAGGATTTTCACAAGGTCCTTTGCTGTTGTTCTGGGATTGATTTGCGCTTTTCTCCTTCCTGAGCGGTATGACGGCTGCGTGGTCCCATGGTATTTATACCTGCGGACTATTGTTTGTACAGATAAACATGGTACCTTCAGGTGTTTGGAAATTGCTGCCAAGGATGAACCAAACTTGTGGAGGTCTACACTTTTTTTTCTGAGATCTTGGCTGATTTCTTTTGATTTTCCCATGATGTAAAGCAAAGAGGCACTGAGTTTGAAGGTAGGCCTTGAAATACATCCACAGGCACACCTCCAATTGACTCAAATGATGTCAATTAGCCTAGCAGAAGCTTCTAAAGCCATGACATCATTTTCTAGAATTTCCCAAGCTGTTTAAAAGCACAGTCAACTTAGTGTATGTAAACTTCTGACCCACTGGAATTGTGATACAGTGAAATATAAGTGAAATAATCTGTCTGTAAACAATTGTTGGAAAAATTACTTGTGCATGCACAAAGTAGATGTCCTAACCGACTTGAAATTTGTGGAGTGGTTGAAAAACGAGTTTTAATGACTCCAACCTCAGTGTATGTAAACTTGTAAACTTCAACTGTATATGAATATTATGTGTGTTTGAGCAAATTATGAAGTGAGTGTTTGTGTATTTGTAGCAGCTACTCTTCCTGGGGTCCAGCATAATTAAGGCATATATACAAATTCGAAACAGATTTCACAACACACCAAGTTTGTGCCCTCTGGCCCCTACTCCACTACCACATATCTACAGCACAAAATCCATGTGTACGTGTGTGTGTATACTGTGTATGTTCCTGTGTTTGTGTTGCTTCACAGTCCCCGTTGTAACATAAGGTGCATTTTTATCTGTTATTAAAATCTAATTTTACTGCTTCCATGAGTTACTTGATGTGGAATAGAGTTCCATCTAGTCATGGCTCAATGTGGTACTGTGCGCCTCCCATAGTCTCTTCTGAACTTGGGGACTGTGAAGTGACATCTTGTGGGGTATGCATGGGTGTTTTGGCTGTGTGCCAGTAGCTAAAACAGACAGCTCGGTGCATTCAACATATCAATGCCTCTCACAAGTACTGTAGTGATGAAGTCAATCTGTCCTCTACTTTGAGCCAGGAGAGCCATGCATACATGATGTACTGGGTTGTCAGCACCACCCTTTATAGCCTACCCTCATCACCTGGGGTCGGCCCGTCAGGAAATTAAGGATCCAGTTGCAGAGGGATGTGCTCAGTCCCAGGGTCCTAAGCTTAGTGGCGAGTTTGGAGAATACAATGGTGTTGAACTCTGAGCTGTAGTCAATGAAAAGCATTCTCACGTAGATATTCCCCTTGACTTGGTGGATGAGGGCAGTGTGGAGCACAGTTGAGATTGCGTTGTCAATGGATCTGTGTGCAAACTGGAGTAGGTCTGGGATGATGGAGTTGATGTGTGCCATAACCAGCCTTTCAAAACACTTCATGATTACAGATGTGAGTGCTACAGGGCGGTAGTCATTGTGGCATGATGCCTTAAGAGTTCTTGGGTAAAGGAATGATGGTGGTCATTTTAAAACATGGGGATTACAGACTGGGACAAGGAGAGGTTGAAAATTACAGTGAATATGCCTGCTAGATGTTTTGCACATACATTGAGAACGCTCCATGGAATACCGTCAGGCCCTGCGGGTGATTACCTGATTAAAGACCTTACTCGTGTTGGCCTAGGAGAGCGAGATCATCCAGTCCTCTGGATCCGTGACGGCCCTCACACCCGGCATGATGTCTCAGCCTCCAGTATTTATGCTGCAGTAGTTTATGTGTCGGGGGGCTAGGGTCAGTTTGTTATATCTGGAGTACTTCTCCTGTCCTATTCGGTGTCCTGTTTGAATCTAAGTGTGCGTTCTCTAATTCTCTCCTTCTCTCTTTCTTTCTCTCTCTCGGAGGACCTGAGCCCTAGGACCATGCCCCAGGACTACCTGACATGATGACTCCTTGCTGTCCCCAGTCCACCTGGCCGTGCTGCTGCTCCAGTTTCAACTGACCTGAGCCCTAGGACCATGCCCCAGGACTACCTGACATGATGACTCCTTGCTGTCCCCAGTCCACCTGACCGTGCTGCTGCTCCAGTTTCAACTGTTCTGCCTTATTATTATTCGACCATGCTGGTCATTTATGAACATTTGAACATCTTGGCCATGTTCTGTTATAATCTCCACCCGGCACAGCCAGAAGAGGACTGGCCACCCCACATAGCCTGGTTCCTCTCTGGGTTTCTTTCTAGGTTTTGGCCTTTCTAGGGAGTTTTTCCTAGCCACCGTGCTTCTACACCTGCATTGCTTGCTGTTTGGGGTTTTAGGCTGGGTTTCTGTACAGCACTTTGAGATATCAGCTGATGTACGAAGGGCTATATAAATAAATTTGATTTGATTTGATATTGTCAGAGCGTGCGTAAAATGCATTATGTTCGTCTGGTAGAGAGATATCGTTGAGAAGATCACGACTGGGTATTCCTTTATAATCCATAATAGACTGCAGCCCCTGCCACGTGCGGCAGGTGTCGGAACCTGATTCCACCTTAATCCTATATTGTTCCTTGGCTCATTAGATGGCTCTGTTTTCTTACCAAATCAACCTCATACTGTACAATGCACTCCATACCAATACAGCTATTCTAGTTTATCTATGCTTACAGGATGTCATTATTAATGATCTGTATAGTTGTTAGTTTAAAGAATAAGTTGAATGTATTGTGTTGGCTCTGTCAGACAGATGATTTATTCCAGAGAATTGTCAAGCTTACTTTTCCTTGCAGACAAGGAAAAATACGAGGCACCTACACAGTCAGATTGGGATTGGGTTCATAAGCATTGTACTTTCCATATTTAGCAACTATGATTTAGGTCTAAATGTCATCCATTAGGCTGATTGGAGGGCACAGAATAAGTGCGACAAAAGGCCTACATGAAGCCTATTGCATAAATCACAATTTCTACTTTTGGATCATAGCAATGGACTGGATTATATAACATTCATTTTTAATGTAAGTAAGTATTAACTAGAAGACTATTGCTGAATTCAAGTGCATAGGCTACTGTTAGATTTGAATGCAGTCTGTTCCTATTGAAATGACTGAACATTTAGTAAGAAGTGAACTCATTCCCTGTGTGATCCCATGGCGTGATTGAACCCATGAGTTGTTCAAGTGTGGCAACGTCAATCAGCCCCAGTCACACAATGGCTGCTTTGTGGCAGTGGAGTGCCCAGAACTATCCTGCTGAGAGAGTATGGCATAATATGAGTGTACTTATTAGGAAGAGGAGGTAGCGGGAGTTTATACAGAGAGAGTATGGCATAATTACAATGGTGTTCAAGACTGAAGCTGCATGGGTCTTGGTGACAATGACAACATGATTGTGTTAATAAATACAGTATCAAACCAAATTAAACATTTTCTCCACAACATAAGAAGTGAATACAGTTGTATTTCTTTGAATGAAAGGCATAAACTCAGGGAAGCTGAATGTCAATAGGATTGAATGCACACAAACTAGAAGAGTTAGATAGGTTACTGATGATGAGACTCACCTGCCTTATTTGCTATATAGGGAATTCAAATCTTCCTGCATCCCTGTCTGTGTTGTTTGCACCTCCTTGCCGGTCCAAATAAAATATTGAAATATTGATGATGTTTTTGACAGAGGCGCACGTCAACAGAAAGACACATCAATCGTATTCAGTTGGTAATAGACAGACATTCAGTCAATACTAGGAATAGGTTGTCTACCATATAAACTACAATCTATCCCTTTTTCAGGACCTTTCAAAGATCATTTGTAAAAAATCCAAATACCTTCACAGATCTTCATTGTAAAGGGTTTAAACACTGTTTCCCAGTTATGAAAACTTAGGACACTAAAGAGGCCTTTCTACGGACTCTGAAAAGGGCTAGGGCCACTCCCCCCAGAAATGTCTGGGGACTTGCAGGTGCCTTGGTGGAAGAGTGGGGTAACATCTCACAGCAAGAACTGGCAAATCTGTTGCAGTCCATGAGGAGGAGATGCACTGCAGTACTTAATGCAGCTGTTGGCCACTTTTGATTTTGACAACCCCCTTTGTTCGGGGACACATTATTCCATTTCTGTTAGTCACATGTCTGTGGAACTTGTTCAGTTCATGTCTCAGTTGTTGAATCTTGTTATGATCATACAAATATTTACTCATGTTAAGTTTGCTGAAAATAAATGCAGTTGACAGTGAGAGGACGTTTCTTTTTTTGCTGAGTTCATGTGTTATCCCAGCAGAAAAGAGAAATCGGCAAAATAACATTTAGATTCAGAGCAACAACAAAAAATTAATAATTTATCTGAGCAAATCAGAAACCTTTCAATATATACATTCAAACAATACTTTAAAACCATTTAAATATAAATTGGAAGGTTGTGCAGGACTATGGTAGATGAAGGAACTCATCTATCTGTTTAGACTGTTAGAGTATTTATCTGGTCAATATGTCAGTGTATTATGTCTGTTTGTAATGTGATCGTATTATAAATTGTATTTTTATGTTTAAGGACTCTTGGAAGATTAGTCCAAATGAGGACTAAAAGAGATCACAATAAAACAGAAATCTAACCAGATAAAGCATCTGAGCGAGCGAAACAGAGCACCTCTGTCTTTATACATGTAGACCATGTATCTGATGCTGTCTGGACCAAACGAGTGTGGTCTGTCGTGCTATTCCTGGCCAGACACCATCAGTCACATGGGTTACATCTCGCTCACTCAGATGCTTTCTCCGGTGAGAGTGTTTTGTGCAGGATGTGTGACCTGTTGCCACAAGAAAAGGGCAGCCAGGGAAGAACAAACATCATTATAAATATAACCCACATTTATGTTGATTTATTTTCCCTTTTCTACTTTAACTATTTGCACATAATATGACATTTGAAATGTCTTCATCATTTTGGAACTTTTGTGATTGTAATATTTGCTGTTAATTTTTGTTATTGTTTATTTTACTTTTGTTTACTATCTATTTCACTTGCTTTGGCAATGTAAACATATGTTTCCCATGCCAATAAAGCCCTTAAATTGACATTGAAATTGAAATGAGTTTCAGCAGAGAGAAAGAGGTGATGCAAGAGGGCTCACGTTTTCCATAATCTGTCCAGAATAAGCCCAATGCGTTTCTATGGGCATAATATGCAGACCTAAGATTATTGCCTGCCTGCCTTCCAGCCTTTGGAGCGACCCTCATTGTTAGGGCGAAGACATAACCATCTCGTCATTATATACAGATCTCTGGTTTCAGCCTCTTGCGAATGGGTAAGGAAAGTTGGCGGGCGCACAGTGCACTGTTAGGATGCTGGCTTCCCCTAAAGTAAATTGATGTTTTGCCAAAATTATAGAATTACTCCTGTCTAAATAAAAACATTCACAATACTTTTTTTTAAACCTTTATTTAACTAGGCAAGTCAGTTAAGAACAAATTCTTATTTTCAATGACAGACTAGGAACAGTGAGTCAACTGCCTTGTTCAGGGGCAGACCGACAGATTTATACATTGTCAGCTCACAGATTTGAACTTGCAACCTTTCAGTTACTAACCCAATGCTTTAACCACTAGGCTACCCCAACACCCAAACTTCACCAGAGAGCATGACTTAGCCACAGAGGATCATTAGCTCATTTTTTTTAAAGATACCTGTGGATTGTTACAAATCATAGATGCCTTAGGCCTATGCCTATTTGGGAATCCCACAGCGCAACAAGAAGGGGAGGGGTGTGTGGCGTAGATATGGCGTGTCCAGTGGCGATTTTAGCATGTAAATCTTGGTGGGGAAAACTCAAAAATAATGTTTTAGATGCATGCCAGCAAAACCACAACACAACACTAAACAATACATGAATTGGACTCTAATGGTGACAATTGGTGCCCACAGAGTGTTAGGGCCTTGTGACAAATGGTGCCCACAAACTGTTAGGGCCTACATAAAGCTGTCCCAACAGCAGTCCCAACACATTACCACTGTTACACCTGGCTATCAGCAGAGCCTTGTATGGCAGCGAAACAGTTCATTCAGCCTCATTTACTGCCTTTAAAAAAAACATAGCTGATATGGCTGAATTGCTTAACCAAATGTGGTTTGTACTGACAATTGAGATGTACAAACTATAGCATAAGGGGACGACGAGCGGATAAGAGGCTATCCATAATTTTGATTAAGACATTAATGAGCGAGCGACGACGGACGTAGTCAATATAACTATTTGTTCAGCAGCTTTGAAATGTACAGAGACAGAAGGCAGAACATGTGCCATTCTTACAGTATTCTCCCTGTACACCAAGTCAGAACCATAGGATGAATAAAGGGAGCATATAAGCAAACAATGAAAGCTCTTACAATATGCGATGATGACATTTCTCTAAAACAGGCTATAGGCTACACGTGCACCACCAGGTCAGAAGCGTAGGCTAAATTCGACGACATCCGATCCTCGTTTGCTAAGTCAAACGACACCGCTGGTTCTGCTCACACTGCCCTACCCTGTGCTCTGACCTCTTTCTCCCCTCTCTCTCCAGATGAAATCTCGCGTCTTGTGACGGCCGGCCGCCCAACAACCTGCCCGCTTGACCCTATCCCCTCCTCTCTTCTCCAGACCACCTCAAGCTGAACCTCGGCAAGACGGAGCTGCTCTTCCTCCCGGGGAAGGACTGCCTGTTCCATGATCTCGCCATCATGGTTGACAACTCCATTGTGTCATCCTCCCAGAGCGCTAAGAACCTTGGCGTGATCCTGGACAACACCCTGTCGTTCTCAACTAACATCAAGGCGGTGGCCCGTTCCTGTAGGTTCATGCTCTACAACATCCGCAGAGTACGACCCTGCCTCACACAGGAAGCGGCGCAGGTCCTAATCCAGGCACTTGTCATCTCCCGTCTGGATTACTGCAACTCGCTGTTGGCTGGGCTCTCTGCCTGTGCCATTAAACCCCTACAACTCATCCAGAACGCCGCAGCCCGTCTGGTGTTCAACCTTCCCAAGTTCTCTCACGTCACCCCGCTCCTCCGCTCTCTCCACTGGCTTCCAGTTGAAGCTCGCATCCGCTACAAGACCATGGCGCTTGCCTACGGAGCTGTGAGGGGAACGGCACCTCAGTACCTCCAGGCTCTGATCAGGCCCTACACCCAAACAAGGGCACTGCGTTCATCCACCTCTGGCCTGCTCGTCTCCCTACCACTGAGGAAGTACAGTTCCCGCTCAGCCCAGTCAAAACTGTTCGCTGCTCTGGCTCCCCAATGGTGGAACACACTCCCTCACGACGCCAGGACAGCGGAGTCAATCACCACCTTCCGGAGACACCTGAAACCCCACCTCTTTAAGGAATACCTAGGATAGGATAAAGTAATCCTTCTCACCCCCCTTAAAAGATTTAGATGCACTATTGTAAAGTGGCTGTTCCACTGGATGTCATAAGGTGAATGCACCAATTTGTAAGTCACTCTGGATAAGAGCGTCTGCTAAATGACTTAAATGTAATGTAAATGTAAATTATGCGGGGGAAGAGGGACCAAATTATTATGGTGAGGAACATGGGCTATTAACCGCTTACTATACAACATACACTTAGTATTACTTTCTTAGCAACAGTATACATATCTCCATGGCATATTACATAATTTATGCAGCAGCATACAAGACATTTTTGGACTCACCTTGCTGTGTTGTGCTCACTTGAACAGGAAGGTGGCGAGGCAGTCCTTGGTGGGCAAATTTTGTCATCAAAGTTTGGCATTCTCTGGATTTATTGTGCTTTCAAGACAACTGGGAACAACTGGGAACAAGATCGAATCATGACGTTAGTGATCTTCAGGTCGGAGCTCTTGAAAAAGCCAGAGTTCTCAACTTGGAATTCTGAGCTGGATGACCGTTCAAAACATATTTTGCCAGTTGGAGCTCGAGTTCCCAGTTGTCTTTAACTCACTGGAGTCTAAGATTTCTCAGTTCTGAATTTCCAGTTGTTTTTAAAGCAGGAGAATTCATGCTTGATTGACAGCATGGCCAATGTTGAATGTTTATCCTTTTAAGCTAGGAGAAGAGACCCTTAAACCCAGACTTGGACCACACATCCACTCCACTGAATAGCAGGCTAGTGATTGCTTTGCAATGCTTGCAGTTAGCCACCGATTCCTTCCAAACCATTAATTGTTAAAATAGCAATTTCCAACATGTTGTGTAATGTTTATGTCCAATAGCCGATGAGCACCAATACCTTTTATCTATAACTTCTCTTCATAATTGTTCTTCATATGACAAGGATTGAAACGTATTTGCCTGTTGATTGTCGACTTGGTTCATGATGATAACTGCTAGCTTGCTAGCTAAGATTTTGAAAGTATGATGTTGACATGATCAGTCCAATCCAAGCTACTGTAGATATAACGTGATTTGACGTCATTTTATCTGTGGCCAATGTCCTTGAGCCTTCTTGCATGGGCACTTCTAATGTAACTCTGTGGCAGCACCCAACGGGCTTGAATTTCCGAGCTCTCCCCGTAGATTTTGCAGTGACGTAGTGTCCCCATGAGTGACAGAACACTGAGGCATTCATGGCACAACTAGAGGACATTACCAACCCCTATGCTCCATATATTCTACTGGCTGCCCCACCACCACAGAAAGCACTGAGCTAGGCAAGAAACTCCTGCATTTTGGAGCTGCCTTACTCAAGAAAGCAAAAAAGAGACCTATGTTTGTATGCGGCTTTATTAACTAAATTTTTTTTAACAGTGTTTGCAAACTGATATGTGACACGTATTAATGCTAAAATAACATACAAAACAGGCACAGTAGGGGCTCAAAAACAGAGCCCCACCTACCCTGAATGAAATCTTGCCACTGGGCGTCTTCTCCAGAATGCATGCACTCTGCTGTCCAGAATGCGCTCAGCTGTCTCCTGCCAATTCTTTCCCATTCATTTCATTGTGTGAATTGTTGCCCTTTGATGTAAAAGATGTATCGCTCATCACTTTTCATTTGGTTACATACATTTCTGTTAATGCATATATTAATTAGGCTCCAGTCATTTACTGTTCTCATTCTCGGAGTGGAAACATTGTTTGCAGAGCTCACAACCGTTAAGAGCTTTGTCAATCTTTCATTGTCTTTTGTTTGGAGTCCTCGGTGAGCAATGATCATGTGTCTGGGTTCTCTGACCTGATAACGCAGAGGGAGCGAGCGTGCCTAAGCACACTTAGAAGTAGCCCTACCTGGCCTGCTGCATGCAAACGTAGGAAAGTGCCCATTTGGCGATGCCTGATATCTTATTGTCTTAACTCACCACGTCCACCAGAAATCTGTATTTTTTTCTTTACCTCACACAATGTAAATGAAGTCTGTTTTTTAAACATCCATTGCAAATGATAGTTCCTCAGTACTTGAAAAATATTTCCAACACTCCCGGCCTCGTTAATCACCAAGCCTCGGTGTGAAAGATGATGATCCCATATATCCAGTGGAGACGTCATAAAAAAAACACCTGTCTGTCCCGAGATCACTGGCATGGGAAACTCTGAGGGCCCCGAATAGTCTAGTTTATACAATGTTGCAAGTTTACTTGCAATAGCTCAAGTCAAGACAGATAGAAAGGGAGGCAGACAGGCGGAGTCGAGAGTTGAATGTGTTTGAAAGAACCAGAATTTTGATCAGGATATTTTGTACGTTTTTTTCTGTCGGCTTTAGGCTTATGTATTTTACTTAGTTGAAGATGGAAGTTATAGGCCTACTGCTGCATTGCTCTGAGTTCTATCACTCAATCAATCAATCAATAAAATGTATTTAGCTAATTGTTATCGATGTATCCAAATAAATGTCACTAGAAAACAACTTAAACAAATGCACAAGCGGCTACTTTGCTGTTATTCTGGCTGCACTTTTTGACATGACTGTAAGTTAGCTGTAGTTGGCGAGCTAGCAAGCAAGGGATAAGAACGTTGCCAGTATGGTAATGGAACATTTAGAACAAATGACTGGGTTGCATCCATAGATACAGAACGAAAAGACTGAGCGACTGGGTCGCATCCATAGATACAGAACAAAAAGACTGAACGACTGGGTCGCATCCATAGATACAGAACAAAAAGACTGAACGACTGGGTCGCATCCATAGATACAGACAAAAAGACTGAACGACTGGGTCGCGTCCATCGATACAGACAAAAAGACTGAACGACTGGGTCGCGTCCATAGATACAGAACAAAAAGACTGAACGACTGGGTCGCGTCCATAGATACAGAACAAAAAGACTGAACGACTGGGTCGCGTCCATAGATACAGAACAAAAAGACTGAACGACTGGGTCGCGTCCATAGATACAGAACAAAAAGACTGAACGACTGGGTCGCGTCATTAGATACAGAACAAAAAGACTGAACGACTGGGTCGCGTCCATAGATACAGAACAAAAAGACTGAACGACTGGGTCGCGTCCATAGATACAGACAAAAAGACTGAACGACTGGGTCGCGTCATTAGATACAGAACAAAAGGACTGAACGTCTGGGTCGCGTCATTAGATACAGAACAAAAAGACTGAACGACTGGGTCGCGTCATTAGATACAGAACAAAAGGACTGAACGACTGGGTCGCGTCATTAGATACAGAACAAAAAGACTGAACGACTGGGTCGCGTCATTAGATACAGAACAAAAAGACTGAACGACTGGGTCGCGTCATTAGATACAGAACAAAAAGACTGAACGACTGGGTCGCGTCCATAGATACAGAACAAAAAGACTGAACGTCTGGGTCGCGTCCATAGATACAGAACAAAAAGACTGAACGACTGGGTCGCGTCCATAGATACAGAACAAAAAGACTGAACGACTGGGTCGCGTCCATAGATACAGAACAAAAAGACTGAACGACTGGGTCGCGTCCATAGATACAGAACAAAAAGACTGAACGACTGGGTCGCGTCATTAGATACAGAACAAAAAGACTGAACGACTGGGTCGCGTCATTAGATACAGAACAAAAGGACTGAACGTCTGGGTCGCGTCATTAGATACAGAACAAAAAGACTGAACGACTGGGTCGCGTCATTAGATACAGAACAAAAAGACTGAACGACTGGGTCGCGTCCATCGATACAGACAAAAAGACTGAACAACTGGGTCGCGTCATTAGATACAGAACAAAAGGACTGAACGACTGGGTCGCGTCATTAGATACAGAACAAAAAGACTGAACGACTGGGTCGCGTCATTAGATACAGAACAAAAAGACTGAACGTCTGGGTCGCGTCATTAGATACAGAACAAAAAGACTGAACGACTGGGTCGCGTCATTAGATACAGAACAAAAAGACTGAACGACTGGGTCGCGTCCATAGATACAGAACAAAAAGACTGAACGACTGGGTCGCGTCCATAGATACAGAACAAAAAGACTGAACGACTGGGTCGCGTCCATAGATACAGAACAAAAAGACTGAACGACTGGGTCGCGTCATTAGATACAGAACAAAAGGACTGAACGTCTGGGTCGCGTCATTAGATACAGACAAAAGACTGAACGACTGGGTCGCGTCATTAGATACAGACAAAAGACTGAACGACTGGGTCGCGTCCATAGATGCAGAACAAAAGGACTGAACGACTGGGTCGCGTCATTAGATACAGAACAAAAGGACTGAACGACTGGGTCGCGTCATTAGATACAGAACAAAAGGACTGAACGTCTGGGTCGCGTCATTAGATACAGACAAAAGACTGAACGACTGGGTCGCGTCATTAGATACAGAACAAAAAGACTGAACGACTGGGTCGCGTCCATAGATACAGAACAAAAGGACTGAACGTCTGGGTCGGGTCCATAGATACAGAACAAAAAGACTGAACGACTGGGTCGCGTCCATAGATGCAGAACAAAAGGACTGAACGTCTGGGTCGCGTCAATAGATACAGAACAAAAGGACTGAACGACTGGGTCGCGTCATTAGATACAGAACAAAAGGACTGAACGACTGGGTCGCGTCATTAGATACAGAACAAAAGGACTGAACGACTGGGTCGCGTCCATAGATGCAGAACAAAAGGACTGAACGACTGGGTCGCGTCATTAGATACAGAACAAAAGGACTGAACGACTGGGTCGCGTCATTAGATACAGAACAAAAGGACTGAACGACTGGGTCGCGTCCATAGATACAGAACAAAAAGACTGAACTCCATCGATACAGACAAAAAGACTGAACGACTGGGTCGCGTCCATCGATACAGACAAAAAGACTGAACGACTGGGTCGCGTCATTAGATACAGAACAAAAGGACTGAACGACTGGGTCGCGTCCATAGATGCAGAACAAAAGGACTGAACGTCTGGGTCGCGTCATTAGATACAGAACAAAAGGACTGAACGACTGGGTCGCGTCATTAGATACAGAACAAAAGGACTGAACGTCTGGGTCGCGTCATTAGATACAGAACAAAAGGACTGAACGACTGGGTCGCGTCATTAGATACAGAACAAAAAGACTGAACGACTGGGTCGCGTCATTAGATACAGAACAAAAGGACTGAACGACTGGGTCGCGTCATTAGATACAGAACAAAAGCACTGAACGACTGGGTCGCGTCATTAGATACAGAACAAAAAGACTGAACGACTGGGTCGCTTCATTAGATACAGAACAAAAAGACTGAACGACTGGGTCGCGTCATTAGATACAGAACAAAAAGACTGAACGACTGGGTCGCGTCATTAGATACAGAACAAAAAGACTGAACGACTGGGTCGCGTCATTAGATACAGAACAAAAGGACTGAACGACTGGGTCGCGTCATTAGATACAGAACAAAAGGACTGAATGTCTGGGTCGCGTCCATCGATACAGACAAAAAGACTGAACGACTGGGTCGCGTCATTAGATACAGAACAAAAAGACTGAACGTCTGGGTCGCGTCATTAGATACAGAACAAAAGGACTGAACGACTGGGTCGCGTCTCTAGCAACCGTAGATCATCAAATCAAATCAAATTTATTTATATAGCCCTTCGTACATCAGCTGATATCTCAAAGTGCTGTACAGAAACCCAGCCTAAAACCCCAAACAGCAAACAATGCAGGTGTAAAAGCACGGTGGCTAGGAAAAACTAGATGTGTGTCGGGACTATATATTGTGGAAGGATAAATGGTATGAATAAATTAATCCAAATAACGTTTTTAATGAAAATATGTCAATCATTATTTGAATATGTTGGTAACCCCTTGTCTAAAAGTGATAATGCCCTCGAAGCCGGTCTCAGGCCTAACAACACCCTGCCAAAATATCCTCCAAACACCGGCTTCTCGGGCATTATCACTTAAATGGACCACAGTGTATCAGTGTCCATATGACAGAGGCTGGTGTTCTAGCCGTAGTTGTTTTTTTCACATTTGACTTCAGATTTGTATGATTAACCACGTGACAGTGATTTTGAGATATGAAAATGTTATTATTGAAATGAAAATGTTCCACGAAAATGCACTTATAACAACAACCATAACTTTCACCCAGATCGTAGGATAAATTGTAAACTTCCCCAAACAAGAAACTCCAAAAGCTGCCTATGATATTTAACGTAACACTCAAGCGCGTGCACACATAGGAGGTCCTGTGAAAAAAACGTGCCCCCAAAGGGCCATCCAACTATTTTGTTCTGACGCCGGCCCTGTTATCTGTGCATGAGTCTCCGAGTCGGCGCTGCTGGTATTAGTATCTACTGCTACCTAGCGACAAGTAGAGTGTGACATTGAGTACACTGATACAACACTCACGGCATTCAGACATTCGGTGCATCGATTCGATGTACCTTTCACTAGGTTGTATTGAACGAAGAAGCTAAAACTGTTCGTTGTGTTGAATCTTCGAAATGATAAGTAAGAACGCCATAAATGATGTTATTGAAATTAAACATATGCTTAGGCTACACAATTTGAAAGACAATGAAGAGTTAAATGATGTTTCAACTGGCTCACTGTGATGTCTGCTTGTTGAGTAGGCAAGCCTAGGCAAACGTTACGTAACTGATATCGAAAAAAGCTACACTTGAAATACTCGAATGATGAAACACTTGAAGCCTAAAAGCATTACGGTAGCCTATTAAATCATATATAAACGATGACTGTATTAATTGATTTAGTAAAATGCCTAATTTCCCTTATTTCATATTCCTCTTCTCCAAGCTGCCACGGTGACAGATAGGAGGGACAGGCAGGGTTGGGGAGTAACATATTATAAAGGATTACAAAAAAACGGTAACATTACATTACCAGCAAAAATACTGTAATCAGATTACCGATACTTTTGAAAAACTAGATGACTACTTCGACGATTACTTTGAAATCGATTTGGTGGTGGGGGGTCCGTCATGGTCTGGGGCGGTGTGTCACAGCATCATCGGACTGAGCTTGTTGTCATTGCAGGCAATCTTAACGCTGTGCGTTACAGGGAAGACATCCTCCTCCCTCATGTGGTTCCCTTCCTGCAAGCTCATCCTGACATGACACTCCATTATGACAATGCCACCAGCCATACTGCTCGTTCTGTGCGTGATTTCCTGCAAGACAGGAATGTCAGTGTTCTGCCATGGCCGGCGAAGAGCCTGGATCTCAATCCCATTGAGTCCGTCTGGGACCTTGGATCGGAGGTTGAGGGCTTGGGCCATTCCCCCCCAGAAATGTCCTGGAACTTGCAAGTGCCTTGGTGGAAGAGTGGGGTAACATCTCACAGCAAGAACTGGCAAATCTGGTGCAGTCCATGAGGAGGAGATGCACTGCAATACCTAATGCAGCTAGCTGAATATATTTAATATTTTATATTCTTCAAAGTAGCCCCCTTTTGCCTTAATGAAAGCTTTGCACACTCTTGGCAAAGCATGCCATTCAGTCCTCTATGACAACAAAATCATAAACAACAGAGTAGGTCTGGCTAATAAGTCCTTATTTTGGGGGTTATGCCCAGGTAAAACAATTTGGCTAATCTATACTTCCATATTCCATGTCATATTCTTGAAGATCAAGGGGTATAGCATTTATTGTAATGACTGGAATTCTGATAGACTTTGGTTTTTAATGTAAAGATATAATTTAATCATATTATTATATGTAGTAGAAAGCGATGGGTTAGAAGAAGCCTACATAACCAACCCATAAACTACATTTTAACATCCATATATGACCAGCTATGTAAACTTTAACATTGATTTATCCTGCAAATGTCTTTCAATTGGTAACATACATTTTTTGTCTTCTTCTAATGCCTCTTAAGGGAGAAGTCATCTGTCTTGTTTTGCACACTGTACAAAATAATAAAATGCAGTACTACAGGATATTTCTTAACGTAGCTCTTTATTAGCTAGCTATAACTGGCATGTTCACGTATCAAACTGCCTGTGACCTAACCATTTGGGTGGTCTTAACCAATCATAGCACAGTTTGATATGGCGGTAAAATGCATCCAATAACAATTCAGTATGTTTACACATATGAATATTACACCATCTAAAAGTAATGGAATGTAATCAGATTCCGTTACTGAGTTTGGGTAATCCAAAAGTTACATTACTGATTACAATTTGTGAAAGGTAACTAGTAACTGTAACAGATTACATTTAGAAAGTAACCTACCCAACCATGTGTGCAGGTTCTGGATATGCAGACAGTGCAGGAATGGCTACACATGCGGGTTCCTCCATGGGCACAGGAGAGATTCAAGGGTGTCCAACAAGTGCAACTATGATCCTTTTTCCACTAGGTTTCTACCCCCCTCTGGAATGAGATATCACGGTATGGTATAACTATGAGGCGTGATAGGGGTCACATTGAATAGAATCATACACTGTAAAGGGTTTGCCCTGAAATTGTCAGTAATTTACAGGCAGCTCATTGGCAAGTAATTGACTGTATCTGATATTTCATTACAGCTACTGTAATCCTAATACAATCTCAAAGCAAGTAACTGTGTAATGACATAATACAATACTGTAAAATTAACTTTATTGTACTGTAAAAAAATAGTTTAGGCTGCTGTATTTGCATTGCATGAATAGATGAATGAAATTCATTGAGGGGAGATGGGGTTTGTATTTCACAGTATTTTACAGTAATTACCAGGGATCGGTGCTTTTAGGTTGGCTCCTAGGTAATGTGTTTACATAATACCCCAAATTACCAAAATAAATTATAGTTTTCCATTACAGTGTGGGCCAATTAGAGTATGGACGTTGACTAGTGAAAGTAGTCATCTGTTTTGTCTTTGTCCAATCAATCAGTGGACTACAATGACTGGGAGTACCCCCTGGAGTACCCTGTTCATTGGAACACCCCCCAGAAGACTTCAAGTCTGACCATTCTACAACAGGGGATTTTGCATCAGTGGTGAGAATGGAAGCATCACTTTGCCTGCTGGAGGATGAAGCTTTCAGTGGGACTGGACTAAAGTTGAATAGGATGTTTGTAGAAGGGAAACATTCAATTGTTCTTCATAACACAGTAGTGAAGTAGATGCTGGCACAGAGTTACTGTACATGTCCAATGGCTTTCGTTTTGTGAAATGCTTCCTCTGAGACGTGCTCATGCTCTATATAGGCCCTAAGTGTCGACGTCCCCATATCCCAGGGTTGATGATGTGTCCCAAGCACCTGATTGGCCTCTATCCATATGGAGCAGACTGCAGTTTCAGCCAGTAAGATGCCACTTCTTCTCATGAGATGATGTGCATTTTTAACTAGTCAACTTTAAGACCCTGTTGGGCTATAATTTGAAATAGTGATATGTATATGGTGGGGTCAATGGAGGTTGGAATAGAGCCATGGGCCTGGATAGTTAAGGGAAAAGGCAATTACATGGCTGCGGTCACTGATAAGGGTGATTAGCTGTGGATTAATGAGGAATGTGGGCTGAGGTGAGGTCAGGTCACATGATGGGAGAAGGAACAGTTTATTACACACATCACTTAAGTTCCTGCCTAGCAACAGAGATGTATTGGCTGTCTCGATGTGCAAGGATTTGACTCTGCTCAGTAGAGGGTAGAAATGTATGTACTTGTGGAAACATGTCTTTGTCTTTGCAGCTGTTTGACTCAGTGGGTGAATAAACTTGGTTCGAGCTTTTCCTAGTCGTCCGTTTATTTAGAACCTAACAACCCAAAATTGCTTTTATTCCTGTTTACTTACTTGTTTGATTGCTCTGTTTTTCTTTTTTCAATCTTCAGCCCAAAATGGCAGATGATACACAGGATCTACAACACTGATCACTCAAAGGTTGGTGCCACTGAGGTCAAGCCGGACATACACTAGCTTACTGTAGTAGATGTAACAAATGACTCTTATCTATAAACAAATCTATCAAACTCTATTTCTTTATGATGTTTGTCTTTACGTCCCTCAAAAGCATAGAGAACATCAACCATTTTGTCATGTACAAAATGTATTTCTTCTACTGGTTGACAAGACTTGCATATTGTGGATATTCAGCCGATAGTTGGCATTTAGTTAAATAAGTTAAAACAGTCCTTTCAACTGTCCTATACTGGAATAAAGACAGAGGAATGCATTGAGATAAATGTAACATGTACATTTATTGATGAAAATGTAAAAATGTACACGTTTTTATATAGCTTAGCAGACAGAATATTTGATAAATGTAAACAAACATCACTTCATATTTATTCTTGGTACAAACAATATGACTATACAATATGACTATGTGACATTATTTTGAGTCAAGATTTACTCAACCCAAAGGTAACAATCAGATTTTCAATGCAGGAAGCTCAAGGTAAAACTGAAAAGAGCTGCATTAAACATCTACCTCTTGTGACTCTCATCTTATCCCCCCAAACCCGAAAAATTGGTGAAGTTATCTTGTGTGTCATTTTGTTCTCATCTAGTATCATAATGAAAGAGAATGTATCTTGCCTGTTGCACATGAAAAAGTGTTATATTTTCCACCAGGTGGCATAAAGTGTTATCTTTTCCACCAGGGGGCATAAAGTGTTATATTTTCCACCAGGTGGCATAAAGTGTTATCTTTTCCACCAGGTGGCATAAAGTGTTGTCTTTTCCACCAGGTGGCATAAAGTGTTATCTTTTCCACCAGGGAGCATAAAGTGTTATCTTTTCCACCAGGTGGCATAAAGTGTTATCTTTTCCACCAGGTGGCATAAAGTGTTATCTTTTCCACCAGGTGGCATAAAGTGTTATCTTTTCCACTAGGTGGCATAAAGTGTTATCTTTTCCACCAGGTGGCATAAAGTGTTATCTTTTCCACCAGGTGGCATAAAGTGTTATATTTTCCACCAGGGGGCATAAAGTGTTATCTTTTCCACCAGGGGGCATAAAGTGTTATCTTTTCCACCAGGGGGCATAAAGTGTTATATTTTCCACCAGGTGCCATAAAGTGTTATCTTTTCCACCAGGGGCATAAAGTGTTATCTTTTCCACCAGGTGGCATAAAGTGTTATCTTTTCCACCAGGGGGCATAAAGTGTTATCTTTTCCACCAGGGGCATAAAGTGTTATCTTTTCCACCAGGTGGCATAAAGTGTTATCTTTTCCACCAGGTGGCATAAAGTGTTATCTTTTCCACCAGGTGGCATAAAGTGTTATCTTTTCCACCAGGTGGCATAAAGTGTTATCTTTTCCACCAGGGGGCATAAAGTGTTATCTTTTCCACCAGGTGGCATAAAGTGTTATCTTTTCCACCAGGTGGCATAAAGTGTTATCTTTTCCACCAGGGGGCATAAAGTGTTATCTTTTCCACCAGGTGGCATAAAGTGTTATCTTTTCCACCAGGGGGCATAAAGTGTTATCTTTTCCACCAGGGGGCATAAAGTGTTATCTTTTCCACCAGGTGGCATAAAGTGTTATCTTTTCCACCAGGTGGCATAAAGTGTTATCTTTTCCACCAGGGGGCATAAAGTGTTATCTTTTCCACCAGGTGGCATAAAGTGTTATCTTTTCCACCAGGTGGCATAAAGTGTTATCTTTTCCACCAGGTGGCATAAAGTGTTATCTTTTCCACCAGGTGGCATAAAGTGTTATCTTTTCCACCAGGGGGCATAAAGTGTTATATTTTCCACCAGGTGGCATAAAGTGTTATCTTTTCCACCAGGGGGCATAAAGTGTTATCTTTTCCACCAGGTGGCATAAAGTGTTATCTTTTCCACCAGGGGGCATAAAGTGTTATCTTTTCCACCAGGGGGCATAAAGTGTTATCTTTTCCACCAGGTGGCATAAAGTGTTATCTTTTCCACCAGGTGGCATAAAGTGTTATCTTTTCCACCAGGTGGCATAAAGTGTTATCTTTTCCACCAGGTGGCATAAAGTGTTATCTTTTCCACCAGGGGGCATAAAGTGTTATCTTTTCCACCAGGTGGCATAAAGTGTTATCTTTTCCACCAGGTGGCATAAAGTGTTATCTTTTCCACCAGGGGGCATAAAGTGTTATCTTTTCCACCAGGTGGCATAAAGTGTTATCTTTTCCAACAGGGTGGCATAAAGTGTTATATTTTCCACCAGGTGGCATAAAGTGTTATCTTTTCCAACAGGGTGGCATAAAGTGTTATCTTTTCCACCAGGTGGCATAAAGTGTTATCTTTTCCACCAGGTGGCATAAAGTGTTATCTTTTCCACCAGGTGGCATAAAGTGTTATCTTTTCCACCAGGTGGCATAAAGTGTTATCTTTTCCACCAGGGGGCATAAAGTGTTATCTTTTCCACCAGGTGGCATAAAGTGTTATCTTTTCCACCAGGGGGCATAAAGTGTTATCTTTTCCACCAGGTGGCATAAAGTGTTATCTTTTCCACCAGGTGGCATAAAGTGTTATCTTTTCCACCAGGGGGCATAAAGTGTTATCTTTTCCACCAGGTGGCATAAAGTGTTATCTTTTCCACCAGGTGGCATAAAGTGTTATCTTTTCCACCAGGTGGCATAAAGTGTTATCTTTTCCACCAGGTGGCATAAAGTGTTATCTTTTCCACCAGGTGGCATAAAGTGTTATCTTTTCCACCAGGTGGCATAAAGTGTTATCTTTTCCACCAGGTGGCATAAAGTGTTGTCTTTTCCACCAGGTGGCATAAAGTGTTATCTTTTCCACCAGGTGGCATAAAGTGTTATCTTTTCCACCAGGTGGCATAAAGTGTTGTCTTTTCCACCAGGTGGCATAAAGTGTTATCTTTTCCACCAGGTGGCATAAAGTGTTATCTTTTCCACCAGGTGGCATAAAGTGTTGTCTTTTCCACCAGGTGGCATAAAGTGTTGTCTTTTCCACCAGGTGGCATAAAGTGTTATCATTTCCACCAGGTGGCATAAAGTGTTATCTTTTCCACCAGGGGGCATAAAGTGTTATCTTTTCCACCAGGTGGCATAAAGTGTTATCTTTTCCACCAGGTGGCATAAAGTGTTATCTTTTCCACCAGGTGGCATAAAGTGTTATCTTTTCCACCAGGTGGCATAAAGTGTTGTCTTTTCCACCAGGTGGCATAAAGTGTTATCTTTTCCACCAGGTGGCATAAAGTGTTATCTTTTCCACCAGGTGGCATAAAGTGTTATCTTTTCCACCAGGGGCATAAAGTGTTATCTTTTCCACCAGGTGGCATAAAGTGTTATCTTTTCCACCAGGGGCATAAAGTGTTATCTTTTCCACCAGGTGGCATAAAGTGTTATCTTTTCCACCAGGTGGCATAAAGTGTTATCTTTTCCACCAGGGGGCATAAAGTGTTATCTTTTCCACCAGGTGGCATAAAGTGTTGTCTTTTCCACCAGGTGGCATAAAGTGTTATCTTTTCCACCAGGTGGCATAAAGTGTTATCTTTTCCACCAGGTGGCATAAAGTGTTATCTTTTCCACCAGGGGGCATAAAGTGTTATCTTTTCCACCAGGTGGCATAAAGTGTTATCTTTTCCACCAGGTGGCATAAAGTGTTATCTTTTCCACCAGGTGGCATAAAGTGTTATCTTTTCCACCAGGTGCCAGGCGTAATCTGTGTTTTCAGTGTTATCGTTTTCTTCTCTCGATTAAAGGTTGATCAGGTTCTAATGTTTACGTTGTAATGTTTTAAATATAATTCTGTGTTAGGTAATTGACAGTTATGTTTACTTTGTAGTTTATATAAACACATGATCATCACATATTGTTACAGTATTTTATATATATATAATCTCAGGTTGCTTTATAATTGAAAGAGTACTTTTGTCATTGGTGTGTTCCAAGTGGGCACAGACGTCAATTCAAAGTCTTGTTTTGATTTACATTTGGTTGAGTTGTCAACTAAAGTGAAATCAACAAACACATTCACCATGCCATTGGATTAAGGTTAAAAATTGGGTGAAAAAAATATATAAAATGTCACGTCTATTACATTTTGCAAATCCAATCAGTTTTCCGCTTTGATTCAACGTCATCACGTAGATTGAAATGACATGGAGACAACGTTGATTCAACTAGTTTTTTCCCCCAGTGGGTTGCTACATTGTTGTAGAACAGTTGCTGTTTAGAAATAGTACCATATTGACATTTTCCGTTTCTAAACAGCTTCGCCTGTTACAGAAGACATCGCTCTCTTCTTTGGTGAAAACT
Source organism: Oncorhynchus keta (assembly GCF_023373465.1). Lineage (NCBI taxonomy): Eukaryota > Metazoa > Chordata > Actinopteri > Salmoniformes > Salmonidae > Oncorhynchus > Oncorhynchus keta. Next base: position 26,467,911 of record NC_068444.1, on the reverse strand, counting down.
CTCTCCAGTGGTATTGCTGTGCAAACAACGCCAAGGTATTTATGTGCAATCCTTTTTAGATCCACTCAGTCTTTGTTGACCCTCCACCATTTCAGGGGGCTCTGAAACATTGTGATGGGTCTCTCTTTGACATACCTCATAAAGTCACAATCAAAGTGTGATTGTTTGCCAGAACCAACTGGAGCAGACACTGCGCTTGTGCTGATGTCATCCATTGCTTTGAGGATTTGTCTTCTGGACAACTGGACTTTGTTATCATCAGAGAGTAGGAGCTTCTTGAATCTTGGGTCCAGGACTGTGCTAACTGTAAGCCAGCGGTTGAGCTTGACATTGCAAAAATGCCATTCACACATTTTGGCCAGACCGAATGCTACCTCGTTACCGTTTTGTGCCAACTTTTCGATGTCTCTCTGACATCGGTTCATAAGTGGAATGATAAAAGATATGGATTCATATCTCGCTCTTGGCATTTCTTTTGTTGCCTTTTTGAAAGGCTGAAGTGCGGCTATGACATCGTTGATTGTCTTTATTTCTTCGTCTGCAAGCCATAGGTTGTACTCAAGCCTCTGAAGGAGCACAGCTGCAATGGCCTGGTGCTGTTCTACAAATCGCTCCAGCATGCTGAGTGAAGAGAGCCAACCGTTACCAACAGACTGGATCAGTACACTTTCAGGCAACTTTAGCTTCAGTTGGTACTCCTTGAGTTTTTGTTCTGCCTTGATGTCACAGTGGAAGAACCTCACAACATTCTGGTACTTTTTCAGCAGAGTTTTAAGTCCAGGATATTTTTCTAGGACGTCCTTGAACACCAAGTCCAAAGTATAAGCAAGACAAGAGATGTGTGTCCATCCAGCTTTTGAGACTTCGTCCTTCATGGTTGTTCCTCCTTCCATGACAACGGTATGGACTTTTGTCTTTAATGCCCCGTGCTTTTGCGATCTTCAGCAACTGGTCCACTATGTTTTTTGGAGTATGTTCATCAGTATGTTCATCAAAGTTTCCAACACATGGGACTTCAGATGCCAGTCTTTGCCTAGATAGTGACAGGTCACCGTCACAAAAGATACTTCAGCTCTTGAAACCCACAATTCTGTCAACGAAATGTCATCTGATGAAGCCAATTCTTTTTTCACCATCTCTTTAGTCTCTTTATACATTTGAAGAAGTTGTAAGCGTAGGTCTTTGGATGTCACTCGTGAAATTTCCGGTGTGGGCTCAATGGCCCTCATAACAGCGCAGATACCTTTGTCTTCAACAATGGACAATGGTTGAAGGTCAATCACAATCATCTTTAACAAACAGCTTGGGATTTTGTGTGCTGTTGAAGTGTCACCTATGTCAAATGAATATAATTATTTTGTATGATATTGTGGAAGCTACATTATAAAGTGTTTCAACAATGTACAGTACCAGTCAAATGTTTGGACACACCTACTCATTCAATTTTTTTTCCTTCTATTTTCTACATTGAAAAATAATAGTTAAGACATCAAAACTATGAAATAACACATATGGAATCATGTAGCAACCAAAAAAGTGTTAAACAAATAAAATATATTTTATATTTGAGATTCTTCAAAGTAACCACCCTTTGCCTTGATGACAGCTTTGCACTCTTGGCATTCTCTCAACCAGCTTCACCCGGAATGCTTTTACAACAGTCTTGAAGGAGCTCCCACATATGCTGAGCACCTGTTGGATGTTTTTCCTTCCCTCTGTGGTCCAACTCATCCCAAACCATCTCAATTGGGTTGAGGTCGGGTGATTGTAGAGGCTAGGTCATCTGATGCAGCACTCCATCACTCTCCATCTTGGTCAAATAGCCCTTACACAACCTGGAGGTGTGTTGGGCCATTGTCGTGGTGAAAAACAAATGTTAGTCCCACTAAGGGCAAACCAGATGGGATGGTGTATCACTGCAAAATGCTGTGGTAGCCATGCTGGTTAAGTGTGTCTTGAATTCTAAATACATCCTTGACAGTATCACCAGCAAAGCATCCCCACACCATCACACCTCCTTCTCCATGCTTCACTGTGGGAACCACACATGCGGAGATCATCCATTCACCTACTCTGTCTCACAAAGACACGACGGTTGGAACCAAAAATCTCAAATTTGGACTCATCAGACTAAAGGACAGATTTTCACCGGTCTAATGTCCATTGCCTGTGTTTCTTGGTACAAGCAAGTCTTTTCTTCTTATTGGCATCCTTTAGTAGTGGTTTCTTTGCAGCAATTCGATCATGAAAGCCTGATTCATGCTGTCTCCTCTGAACAGTTGATGTTGAGATGTGTCTGTTACTTGAACTCTGAAACATTTATTTGGGCTGCAATCTGACTTACCTTCATGTCTTAAAATGATGGACTGTGGTTTCTCTTTGCTTATTTGAGCTGTTCTTGCCATAATATGGTCTTTTACCAAATAGGGCTATCTTCTGTATACCACCCCTTCCTTGTCCCAACACAATTGACTGTCTCAAATGCATTAAGAAGGAAATTAGTTCCACAAATGAACTTTTAACAAGGCACAACTGTAAAATGAAATGCATTCCAGGTGATTAACTCATGAAGCTGGTTGAGAGAATGCCAAGAGCGTGCAAAGCTGTCATCAAGGCAAAGGGTGGCTACTTTGAAGAATCTCAAATATTAAATCAATTTTGATTTGTTTAACACTTTTTTGGTTACTACATGATTCCATATGTGTTATTTCATAGTTTTGATGTCTTAACTATTAACTTAACGTTTGAACTGTACTGTATATTTACTCTCTCACCTTGTGTAGTTCTGCAACTTGTGTCATGCAGAGCAGATGTATTCCTTTCTTTTCCTCTTTGTATGGTGTCTTCTAATGAAGCACTCCTGGAACCATTCCTCCCTGCATTAAAGGTGTTTTTCAGGTACATTGAAATCTCAGGTTAGCATAATTCCCAACCCCACTCTTGTACCATTACTTCCTGCATTTTAGGTACACTTTACCATATCAAACCTGCTTATGGTGCAGTTCTTGAAATACATTGCTTTCAGAAAGTATTTACACCCCTTGATGTTACAAATTGGGATTAAAATGGATTTATTTATAAAAAATAAAAAATAAGTATAAGATTTAAGCTAAAACAATTCTAAGCTACCTGGGGCGTCAGGTACCTTAGTGGTTAGAGCGTTGGGCCAGTAACTGAAAGGTTGCTAGATTGAATCCCTGAGCTGACAAGGTAAAAATCTGGTTCTGCCCCTGAACAAGGCAGTTAACCCACTGTTCCTAAGTTGTCATTGTAATTAAGAATTTGTTCTAACTGACTTGCCTAGTTAAATAACTCTGTAATGTCAAAGTGGAAGAGAAAGTCTAACATTTGTCAAATAAATCATGAAAAATATAACACCAACATATCTTGATTAGATAAATATTCAAGCTCCCTTCAGGAACATTTGCTGTCTTCTTGGTAAGGAACTCGTGTTTATTTGGCCATTCATGTTAGGTTATTATCCTGCTGAAAGGTGAATTAATCTTGCAGTGTCTTGTGGAAAGCAGACTGAACCAGGTTTTCCAATAGGATTTTGCCTGTGCTTAGCTCCATTACGTTTCTTTTTTTATTCTGAAAAACTCACCAGTCCTTAACGATTACAAGCATACCCATAACATGATGTAGCCACCACTAAGCTTGAAAATATGAGGATTGGAACTCAGTAATGTGTTGTATTGCATTTACCCCAAACAAAATACTTTGTATTCAGGACAAAAAGTGAATTGTTTTCCTCCTGCTGACGATTAGCAGAGCGAATGTCTTCCGAGAATCGGTTAATTGTTTTCGGCAAATAGTTCAATATAGCAGGCAGGAGTGAGTACACAACACTTTAATGTTTGTATTGGGTGGATCTACCGACGGCCTGAATAGGTCCTGAAAGATACATCAGTTTTAATTTTGTTTTACTCTGCTTGCAAACCTGCTGGATCGGGTTTGACCAGATACAATGCTATTTCACAGTAAACAAACAGACTTTTAGCACGGTTATGGGGAAGGACAATCAACAAGCAGAGCACTTACACAAACCACTGATGATTGGCTGAGAGAAACTGATGATAAAATGACTGACGCACTTCACAAAATAGATGGCATCATGAGGGAGGAATATTATGTGGATATATTGAAGCAACATCTCAAGACATCAGTCAGGAAGTAAAAGCTTGGTCGCAAATGGGTCTTCCAAATGGACAATGACCCCAAGCATACTTCCAAAGTTGTGGCAAAATGGCTTAAGGACAACAAAGTCAAGGTATTGGAGTGGCCATCACAAAGCCCTGACCTCAACCCTATAGAAAATGTGTGGACAGATTTTAAAAAGCGTGTGCGAGCAAGGAGGCCTACAAACTTTGACCCAAGTTAAACAATTTAAAGGCAATGCTACCAAATACTAATTGAGTGTATGTAAAACTTCTGACCCACTGGGAATGTGATAAAATAAATAAAAGTTTAAATAAATCAATTCTACTATTATTCTGACATTTCACATTATTAAAATAAAGTGATGATCCTAACTGACCTAAGACAGGGAATTATTATTTATAGCCCTTTATAGACAAGTGTTATGCAATTTGCTGTTTATTCATGTGCAGATATGTAAATTGCATAGTCATAACTTTGAACTAATACTGTTTACATGTGTGCATATGTTTGTTTTATAGAACCACAACAATAAGATTCCAAGTCATTCGGATGACCAAAATCCTATAAACATCTTCAAATGGAAACAGCTGTGTCTACGTGTGTGTGTGTGTGTGTGTGTGTGAGTGAAGACTGAACCAATTAGAACCAATCAGTTATAAGTAAGTATATAGCGGGTGAGGGCATTCACAGCCGACCACTCAGACTGGTGAGAGCATACCACCAGCCAACCGTTTTTACGTGGTCCTTTTAGTCTGATTTTTACATGGTCCGTCATTTCTCCGGATTTAGCAACCAATAGTTTTTACAATACCTATTGACTCAAGACATTTCAGCTTTTCATTTTTAATTCATTTGTAACATTTTCTAAAAACATACTACCAATTTGACATTATGAGGTACTGTTTGTAGGTCAGTGACAAAAAAATCTGAATTTAATTAATTTTATATCCAGGCTGTAACACAACAAAAGTTTGAGAAAGTCGATGGGTGTGAACACTTTCTGAAGGCACTGCATCATCTATATCATGGTCGGTTTTCAGATAAATCTTCTAGATTGTAGTGGATTTGCTGTTGCATCCTTTACAAAACAAATAAACAGTGTACCTGGGGTTAGTTTTCTCATTGATTTGGTAATAGATTTTAAATGTTGTCTTACGAGAATAAGGTCCTTTCTGGAACGTCTTGGAACCCCCATTCCACTTCCTGTTGGAGCATGATAATGGAATTATGTTTTAGTCTTTTTTAATAATATTATAAAATCAGATCAGTATTCTCCTTCAGTTATACATTCAAAAGTATAATCTTGGTCAACAACAGAATGACAACCCAATAATTGTCCTTGTTGACTCACCTGTTTCTCACATGTGGGGTTCTCTCTGTGCTCACTGAGTCAGTATAGGAATCTGGCTGTTGGAAGTATGTACGCTTTGTGATCTGGTAGTCGTTTCCATATCCTCGTTCCAATCCTGAATCGTTCGAGTTCATCATCCTGGCCATCATCCTACATTTAACTTCTTCGCCTGGACTATAATTAGCATACATTTTTGACTGCTTTTGCTGGACTTGATTGACAAGTTCAGAGCCGTTTAATAACCAGAGTAGGGAATAACCTTAATGTGATGGCTTCCTAGAACACAGGTTTGATGTCCCGTGTCTAAGTTTCTGTTTCTGTTTCTGTTCTAGTGAAATGAAAGCCACCTCCTTGCCACGTCAAACGTCTACCTATGAATAATGAGAGACTAGAATAATGAAAGGAAAGGAATATGGTTTCCAGGATCTGTCATGACTGTCATTTGAACGTCACCTGTACAAACCTCTTAAGAGTTTATTGTTGCACCGGTGCGTCAATTTAAGTAACATAATACAAAGAAACACCATCACAATCCATCAGTTTAAGATAGAGATATCTCTGCTTATGACTGCCCTCCGCATCTGCGGTGGAAGGGAGCCGAGCTACAGCAGTGTTTGTCAGACCATGAAACATACTGAAAATCGGTCCTCTCGCGAAAATGTCTCTAGCCGCGTCCGCATTGTTTGACATAACCTATCACAAACCCGATGGTTGTCTCCGTTTTGCCCCACGGGAGTCATCTGAAGCCGGTACCGTCAATGTGTCTGTTTGCATCATCCGTACCGTTTCGGTGACAAACAAATGTTTTTCCTTCCACTGTGATTGGATGACAGATGTAAGCAGTTCAGTTTCTTGTCATATTAGGCTTGTTGATTTGGGTCTACTATGTAACCTCTCCTCTGTTGCCTGAGGTGGACATATGTTCTGCATGTGAAACTGGTGTAGCAAAGCAAAGCTCACATGCTCCGAATACAACAGGTGTAGTAGACCTTACAGTGAAATAGAAGCCCTTAACCAACATTGCAGTTCAAGAAAGAGTTAAATAGTTAAGAAAATATTTACCAAATAAACTAAAGTTTTAAAAAAACTGCCATAATCGACATCCATGTCTTCGGCGCCGGGGGAACAGTGGATTAACTGCCTTGCTCAGAGGCAGAATGACAGATTTTTACCTTGTCGGTTTGGGGATTCTATCCAGCAACCTTTCGGTTACTGGCCAAACGCTCTAACCACTAGGCTACCTGCCACCACGAAGCTGTTAAGGAGCCTTTTGGTCCTGGACTTGGTGCTCCGGTACCACTTGCCGTGCTGTAGCAGAGAGAACAGACTACGACTTGGGTGACTGGAGTCTGACAATTTTTGGGGCTTTCCTCTGACACCGCCTAGTATATAGGTCCTGGATGGCTGGAAGCTTGGCCCCAGTGATGTACTGGGCTGTACGCACTACCTTCTGTAGCACGTTATGGTCAGATACCGAGCAGTTGCCATACCAGGCGGTGATGCAACCGGTCAGGATCCTCTCGATGGTGCAGCTGTAGAACTGTTTGAGGATCTGGGGACCCATGCCAAATCCTTTCAGTCTCCTGAGAGGGAAAAGGTGTTGTCGTGCCCTCTTCACGACTGTCTTGGTGTGTTTGGTCCATGATAGTTTGTTGGTGATGTGGACACCAAGGAACTTTAAACTCTCGACTCGCTCCACTACAGCCACGTCGATGTTAATGTGGGCCTGTTCGGCCCGCCTTTTCCTGTAGTCCACGATCAGCTCCTTTGTCTTGCTGACATTGAGGGAGAGGTTGTTGTCCTGGCCCCACACTGCCAGGTCTCCAACCTCCTCCCTATAGGCTGTCTCATTGTTGTCTGTAATCAGGCCTACCACTGTTGTGTCGTCAGCAAACTTACTGATGGTGTTGGAATCGTGTTTGGCCACACAGTCGTGGGTGAACAGGGAGTACAGGAGGTAACTAAGCACGCACCCTTGAGAGGCCTCAGTGTTGAGGATCAGCTGTTGCCTACCTTTACCACCTGGGGGTGGCCCATCAGGAAGTCCAGGATCCAGTTGCAGAGGGAGGTGTTTAGTCCCAGGGTACTTAGTTTAGTGATGAGCTTTGTGAGCACTATGGTGTTGAACGCTGAGCTGTAGACAATGAACAACATTCTCACATAGGTGTTCCTTTTGTCCAGGTGGGAAAGGTAATCATTAAGGCAGGTTATCTTCTCTTCCTTGGGCACAGGGACTATGGTGGTATCACAGACTCGGTCGGGGAGAGGTTGAAAATGTCAGTGAAGACACTTGCCAGTTGGTCCCCACATGCTTCGAGTACACTTGCTGGTAAATCCGTCTGGAGCGTCGCCAGGGGTACTAAAACAGACCACATTTACTTCACACTTACAGGGCCTATAGAGAGTCGACATACCCATAAGCTTTTATTTTTTCACATTTTGCTGCTTTAAAATCTAAAAAGGTATTCAATTATATTTATTACCTACACAACCTACTCTCCATTTCAAAGTAAAAGAAAGTTATAGAACATTTTACAAATTAAGAATGGAATATTCTGAAATATCATATTTCAAATTGGTCACATACACATATTTAGCAGATGTTATTGCGGGTGTAGTGAAATGGTGGATAAGTCTCCACCCTCTACCCCCTGAGTTAATACTTGGTGGAAGCACCTTTGGCAGCCATTACAGCTGTGAATAATTTGGAATAAGATTCTACCAACTTTGCACAACATATATCCATTGTTTTGTCAACATTTGGTTGGCAATCATTGATGGACAGCAATATTCATACATTGTCTTTCAAAAAACAAACAGATTTAAGTCAGGACTGAGACTAGACCCCTCAGGAACATTCAAAACCTCTTGAAAAGCCATTCTGGTGTGTCTTTGGCATAAACAAATGTATAAAACCCTATCCCAGGGTTAGGTTTCTGAAGACTGAGGTGAGTTTTCCTCTAACTTTTTACATGGTCTTTGCTCCTTTCATATTTCTTTAGATCCTAACAAACTCCCCAGTCATTGCCGGTAACATTACATTCACTCCATATTACTGGCCTGTAATGACAAAGTGAAAAGAGAGAAGCCTGTGTTACAAAAAAAAGACTAGAGTCTCACGAACAGGATGGTGGTCTTCGTTTTGCTCTACGACCCCCACATGCCCCACAGGACTCATCTGAAGTTGGTACCGTTGATATGCCAACTTGTGTTTGTAGCGTCCGAACAGTTTGGGCTACAAATCAATGTGACCCCCACAAGTGTCACGAGACTCGTCTGAAGGTAACCTGTACCGGTTAAAAAATAAATGGAAGTATGGAGGCAGTTTTGTGCTACCTAAAAAAGGGGTTAAATATGTGTAACAAATATCTATATATATAATTCCTGAGCTTTCTTGTATCTTCAAGATATAGGGCAGACACTTTTTGCCATTTATGAGTGTGTTATTCAAAAGGCCAAACTCAATATTGTATCAAACATTTGTATTGTATTTTTCTTTTATACCTAAAGGGGTCCTAAAATTCTAAATCAAATAGCTAAATCATTCATGGTATGTCCATATTAAAACAATTCCATATGTCAGCTTAGAACCCACGCAATTATTAACCTGTAAATCTACCAAGCAATCAAAATGACAAACTCAGATAAAAATGCTGCATTACATGTCTTGGGAGAGGAATTGAAACAACACTGTGTACATTAGCTTGTTGGTGTGTTTTACTGTACTATATATTATGTATTTCACTTGTCTCTCACTTTTAGTGATCCAACAACCAGAGGATGTTTTTGGTTTGGCACTGACTCTTGTTATGTGAAGAAATCCTGCTCATTCTGTGGGTTTTCCATATTCTATTATTCTGACAGTAGAGGGAGCCTGTGGTTTGCACTAGAGTTTAATGGATTTAGTGTCCTTGGCTTAGGGAAATAATTTACGTAGAGGTAGTGTAACACTGACAACAACCTGGAAGATATTCAACGTCTTAACAATTGATAAGTGTTAGTGTGTACATGGGAGTGAATACAGTCTAGCCCAACCACTAAACTACCCCATCTTTTTTCTCACACACTGTCATTGACTAAAAACACTCTAGCTCTGTATGGCTCTAAGCAACATGCAACCTGCAACCAGCGGCTTCAGCTTATGCTCGCTAGTGTAGAATTATTTTATTTGAATAGATTTTTCCATCTCATGTAGAAAACCCAGCTTGTTATTTTTGGAGCGCACAGGCACTCTGCCAGACAAATCCAAGGTCTTCATGTGATTCTGCTTTATTGTTTCAACAATTACTCAACTTCTGGTATTATATCATTAAAATGTTAAAAGGGTTCAAGAGGTGTCGACATTCTATAGGCACTGTAAGTGTTAGGTACATGTGGTCTGTTTCAGTTCCCCTGGCGACGCTCCATGCCCAGCCTGTGTTTGTTTTGATCGGCCCACGTCTTAATCCCACCGTTCCCATGATGACTCCCTGGCTGTGTGTGTGTGTGTGTGTGTGTGTGTGTGTGTGTGTGTGTGTGTGTGTGTGTGTGTGTGTGTGTGTGTGTGTGTGTGTGTGTGTGTGTGTGTGTGTGTGTGTGTGTGTGTGTGTGTGTGTGTGTGTGTGTGTGTGTCTCATCACCCAATCACGTGAACATGTTGCTCTGGACTGGACCATACAGGATGGTAGGAAGTAAGTGGGCTTTGCTTTGCTACACCCCTGTTTCACATGCTGAATATGTGGCCTTTCATTCACTTAAACAAATAACAAATATACACACAATCAGCTGGAGAGTAAGAGAACCACAGTCTTTTTATCCTCAGCAAAGTGACATGCAATTTACTCTGAGAGTAACAGGTACCGCTGAGCCAAAAGGAGGAAAGGAGAAGTGCATCGCAATCAAAACACCATTTAACTATTTTGATGGGTGATGGCCTAAGAGGCAATAGTCCTTAGAGTCATTGATTTGTTACAATCCAGACAGAGAAACCTTCTGCAGACATGTATATCTACTGGAATGGTTCAAGAGGCCCTTACAACACAGGTGTTCGTTCTGGTTCTTAGCTGCCAACCACATACAGTCATTTTCAGCTGACCGAGCACATTTGAATGAAAGGATAACATCCACACATTAATGGTTTTCAATGGAGCACTTTGAAAAAAAAACAGTTCTGAAACATACCCCTGAGGTACGTCAAGAACAATGTATGCGAAAACACCAGCCGTGGCGGAAATTCTTTTGCTTCGTTTTTTTGTCAAGAGTGCAGAGCTCTGTTGTCAGAAATCCCAGTGCTGATGTATACAGCAGGTGAGAGACGTTGATTTATGAATGGGAGTCGTTCTGCAGGGGGAAATTGTAATCCATGGTGTGTTTGGGGGAGGGTCACGTGCTGGAAACTGGATAGAAACACAGAGAGGGATGCGATACTGTGAATTACAAAAAAACTAAAAAAAAGATGAAAAGATATCCTGTAAATTAAAAGCACCAATCCATTCACAGACACCCCACAGATTAAAACACATGGCGGATGAAATGTGTGTAAGAATTTTGAACATTAGAATGTTAAACAGCCACCAAAAAATGTGTGGCAAGAAAGCATTTCCCCAGTACTTGAGAAGTATCGTCTCCTCATCAGAGAAGTACTTAACTCATAATGGCGCCAGAGGGGATGGCTGCCGTTTTACAGGTTACTAATCAACTGTGCTATTTTTTTTTTTTTTTTGCATTGTTTGAAACTTATTTTGTACCTAAAGTTGCTGCTGCCGTCTCTTATGACCGAAAATAGCTTCTGGACATCAGAACAGCGATTCACTCGAACTGGGTGAAGATGTTTTCTTTAATGAGTCCGACGCGTAGGATATACTGGTTTCTGGAGAACAGGCCCAAATCTCCGTTATTAGCGTGAAGAAAAGACGGCGATACCGACGGAGAAGGTTGGGGTGTCTTGTTAGGATTCATAGGCGAGTGAGTAAATCAACATTACCATCGGTTTTAGTGGTCAACGTGCAATCACTGGAAAACAAACTCCATGCTCTACGGTTGAGACTATCCTACAAACGGGACATTAGAAACTGTAATATCTTATGTTTCACCGAGTCGTGGCTGAACAACGACATGGATAATATAGAGCTGGCTGGGTTTTCCGTGCAACGGCAGGATAGAGCAGCTACGTCTGGTAAGACGTGTGTTGGTGTGTGTGTCTATTTGTCAATAACTGCTGGTGTGCGATATTAAAGAAGTCTAATATTAAAGAAGTCTCTAGGTATTGCCCGCCTGAGGTAGAATACCTCATGATAAGCTGTAGACCACACTATCTACCAAGAGAGTTTTCATCTATGTTATTCATAGCCGTCTATTTACCAGCACAAACCGATGCTTGCACTAAGACCGCACTCAACAAGCTATATAAGACCATAAGCAAACAAGAAAATGCTCATCCAGAAGTGCGCTCCTAATGGCCAGAGACTTTAATACAGGCACACTTAAATCCGTTTTACCTCATTTCTACCAGCATGTCAAAATCAAATCAAACTTTGTCACATGCTCCGAATACAACAAGTGTAGACCTTACCTTGAAATGCTTACTTACAAGCCAACAATGCAGTTCAAGAAATCTTTAAGAAAATATTTACCAAATAAACTAAAGTATGGTGCTGCAGAGATGGTTGTCCTTCTGGAAGTTTCTACCATCTCCACAGAGGAACTCTAGAGCTCTGTCAGAGTGACCATCGGTTTCTGGGTCAGCTCCCTGACCAAGATCCTTCTCCCCCGATTGCTGTTTTGCTTGAGCGGCCAGCTCTAGGAAGAGTCTTGTTGGTTCCAAACTTCTTCCATTTAAGAATGATGGAGGCCAGTGTGTTCTTGTGGACCTACAATGCTGCAGAAAGGTTTTGGGACCCCTCCCCAGATCTGTCCCTCGACACAATCCTGTCTTGGAGCTCTACAGACAATTCCTTTGACCTCATTGCTTGGTTTTTGCTCTGACATGCAATGTCAACTCTCCGAGTTGGGCATCTCCGGCGCGGCCCACGCTTGGATTGCGTCCTACCTGACAGGTCACCAGGTGGCGTGGCGAGAATCTGTCTCCTCACCACGCGCTCTCACCACTGGTGTCCCCCAGGGCTCTGTTCTAGGCCCTCTCCTATTCTCGCTATACACCAAGTCACTTGGCTCTGTCATAACCTCACATGGTCTCTCCTATCATTGCTATGCAGACGACACACAATTAATCTTCTCCTTTCCCCCTTCTGATGACCAGGTGGCGAATCGCATCTCTGCATGTCTGGCAGACATATCAGTGTGGATGACGGATCACCACCTCAAGCTGAACCTCAGCAAGACGGAGCTCCTCTTCCTCCCGGGGAAGGACTGCCCGTTCCATGATCTCGCCATCACGGTTGACAACTCCATTGTGTCCTCCTCCCAGAGCGCTAAGAACCTTGGCGTGATCCTGGACAACACCCTGACGTTCTCAACTAACATCAAGGCGGTGTCCCGTTCCTGTAGGTTCATGCTCTACAACATCCGCAGAGTACGACCCTGCCTCACACAGGAAGCGGCGCAGGTCCTAATCCAGGCACTTGTCATCTCCCGTCTTGATTACTGCAACTCGCTGTTGGCTGGGCTCCCTGCCTGTGCCATTAAACCCCTACAACTCATCCAGAACGCCGCAGCCCGTCTGGTGTTCAACCTTCCCAAGTTCTCTCACGTCACCCCGCTCCTCCGCTCTCTCCACTGGCTTCCAGTTGAAGCTCGCATCCGCTACAAGACCATGGTGCTTGCCTACGGAGCTGTGAGGGGAACGGCACCTCAGTACCTCCAGGCTCTGATCAGGCCCTACACCCAAACAAGGGCACTGCGTTCATCCACCTCTGGCCTGCTCGCCTCCCTACCACTGAGGAAGTACAGTTCCCGCTCAGCCCAGTCAAAACTGTTCGCTGCTCTGGCCCCCAATGGTGGAACAAACTCCCTCACGACGCCAGGACAGCGGAGTCAATCACAACCTTCCGGAGACACCTGAAACCCCACCTCTTCAAGGAATACCTAGGATAGGGTAAGTAAGGGTAAGTAATCCTTCTCACCCCCAGATTTAGATGCAAGTGGCTGTTCCACTGGATGTCATAAGGTGTATGCACCAATTTGTAAGTCGCTCTGGATAAGAGCGTCTGCTAAATGACTTAAATGTAAATGTAAATGTGGGACCTTAAACATTGACTTGCCAAAGTATTCATCCCCCTTGGCATTTTTCCTATTTTGTTGCCTTTACAACCTGGAATTCAAATGTATTTTTGGGGGTTTGTATCATTTGATTTACACAACATGCCTACCACTTTGAAGATGCAAAACATATTTTAATGTGAAACAAACAAGAAATAAGACAAAAAAACAGAACACTTGAGCGTGCCACCTTTTGCAGCAATTACAGCTGCAAGTCTCTTCTCTATAAGCTTGGCACATCTAGCCACATGGATTTTTGCCCATTCTTCAAGGCTAAACTGCTCCAGCTCCTTCAAGTTGGATGGGTTCCGCTGGTGTAGAGCAATCTTTAGGTCATACCACAGGTACCACAAATCCATTTAAATTACAGGTTATAATGCAACAAAATCGGAAGAACACCAAGGGAGTAAATGCTTTTGCACTGTATATTCAGGTGTGTGCCTTTCCAAATCATGGACAATCAATTGAATTTACCACAGGCGGAATCCAATCAAGTTGTAAAAACATCTCAAGGATGATCAATGGAAACAAGATGCACCTGAGCTCAAATTCGAGTCTCAAAGCAAAGGGTCTGAATACTTATATAAATAAGGTATTTCTGTTTTTGAATTGTAATAATTTTGCAAACATTTCTAAAAACCTGTTTTTACTTTGTCATTATGGGTTATTGTGTGTAGATTGCTGAGTTTTATTTTTTAAATCCATTTTAGAATATAGCTGTAACGTAACAAAATGGGGAAAAACTCAAGAGGTCTGAATAGTTTCTGACGGCACTGTATATGACAGACAGTTGTTGGTCAGGATTATTATCCCCCGTCTTCGAGACACTTATTAATGCTTATTAACTCCTTAATGCCATCCTTCACTGCAGCCGAGGTGAGTAAGACATTTAAACGTGTTAACCCTCACAAGGTTGCAGGCCCAGACGGCATCCCCAGCCGCGACCTCAGAGCATGCCCAGACCAGCTGGCCGGTGTGTTTACGGACATATTCAATCAATCCCTATCCCAGTCTGTTGTTCCCACATGCTTCAAGAGGGCCACCATTGTTCCTGTTCCCAAGAAAGCTAAGGTAACTGAGCTAAACGACTACCGCCCGTAGCACTCACTTCCGTCATCATGAAGTGCTTTGAGAGACTAGTCAAGGACCATATCACCTCCACCCTACCTGACACCCTAGACCCACTCCAATTTGCTTACCGCCCAAATAGGTCCACAGACGATGCAATCTCAACCACACTGCACACTGCCCTAACCCATCTGGACAAGAGGAATACCTATGTGAGAATGCTGTTCATCGACTACATCTCGGCATTCAACACCATAGTACCCTCCAAACCCTGGGTCTCGACCCCGCCTTGTGCAACTGGGTACTGGACTTCCTGACGGGCCGCCCCCAGGTGGTGAGGGTAGGCAACAACATCTCCACCCCGCTGATCCTCAACACTGGGGCCCCACAAGGGTGCGTTCTGAGCCCTCTCCTGTACTCCCTGTTCACCCACGACTGCGTGGCCACGCACGCCTCCAACTCAATCATCAAGTTTGCGGACGACACAACAGTGGTAGGCTTGATTACCAACAACGACGAGACGGCCTACAGGGAGGAGGTGAGGGCCCTCGGAGTGTGGTGTCAGGAAAATAACCTCACACTCAACGTCAACAAAACTAAGGAGATGATTGTGGACTTCAGGAAACAGCAGAGGGAACACCCCCTATCCACATCGACGGAACAGTAGTGGAGAGGGTAGCAAGTTTTAAGTTCCTCGGCATACACATCACAGACAAACTGAATTGGTCCACTCACACAGACAGCATCGTGAAGAAGGCGCAGCAGCGCCTCTTCAACCTCAGGAGGCTGAAGAAATTCGGCTTGTCACCAAAAGCACTCACAAACTTCTACAGATGCACAATCGAAAGCATCCTGGCGGGCTGTATCACCGCCTGGTACGGCAACTGCTCCGCCCACAACCGTAAGGCTCTCCAGAGGGTAGTGAGGTCTGCACAACGCATCACCGGGGGCAAACTACCTGCCCTTCAGGACACCTACACCACCCGATGTTACAGGAAGGCCATAAAGATCATCAAGGACAACAACCACCCGAGCCACTGCCTGTTCACCCTGCTATCATCCAGAAGGCGAGGTCAGTGCAGGTGCATCAAAGCTGGGACCGAGAGACTGAAAAACAGCTTCTATCTCAAGGCCATCAGACTGTTAAACAGCCACCACTAACATTGAGTGGCTGCTGCCAACACACTGACACTGACACTGACTCAACTCCAGCCACTTTAATAATGGGAATTGATGGGAAATGATGTAAAATATATCACTAGCCACTTTAAACAATGCTACCTTATATAATGTTACAGACCCTACATTATTCATCTCATTTGCATACGTATATACTGTACTCTATATCATCGACTGCATCCTTATGTAATACATGTATCACTAGCCACTTTAACTATGCCACTTTGTTTACATACTCATCTCATATATATATACTGTACTCGATACCATCTACTGTATCTTGCCAATGCTGCTCTGTACCATCACTCATTCGTATATCTTTAGGTACATATTCTTTATCCCCTTACACTGTGTATAAGACAGTAGTTTTGGAATTAGTTAGATTACTTGTTGGTTATTACGGCATTGTCGGAACTAGAAGCACAAGCATTTCGCTACACTCGCATTAACATCTGCTAACCATGTGTATGTGACAAATAAAATTTGATTTGATTTGATGACTCCTGGAACATATTCCAGTCTGTGCTAGGAAAACAGTCCTGTAGCTTGGCACCTGCTTCCTCTGACCACTTCTGTATTGTGGTTGTAACTGGTACTTCCTGTTTGAGTGTTTGCTTGTAAACAGGAATTAGGAGGATAAAGTTATGGTCAGATTTGCCAAAAGAAGGGCGAGGGAGAGCCTTATATGTGTCTGTGTGTGGAATAAAGGTGATCTAGTTTTTTTCGCCTCTAGTTGTAGAGGTAACATGCTGGTAAAGATTTTGTAAAATTGATTTCAGTTTTCCTGCGTTAAAGTCACCGGCCACTACGAGCGCAACCTCTGGGTGATCAATTTCTTGTTTATTTATGCCCTTATCGTTGAGTGTGTGCTTACTGCCAACATCGTTTTTTGGTGGTAAATAGACAGCAACGAAGAAAATATAGATTCAAACTCTCTTGGTAAATAGTGTAGTTTACAGCTTATCGTGTGGTATTCTAACTCAGGCGAGCACAACCTCAAGACTTCCTTAATATTAGAGATCATGCACCAGTTTTTATTAACAAAGTGACACACCCACTCCCCTGAGCTTAACAGACGCAACCGCTCAGTCCTGCCGATGTGAAGAAAAACAGCTAGATTTATATTGACCATGTCCTTGTTCAGCCACGTCTCTGAGGAATGTAGGATATTACAGTCCTTCAGATCACATTGATAGGATAGTCTCGAACGGAGCTCATCCAGTTTATTTTCCAGTGATGGCACTTTCACCAGTAGAACAGAGGGTAGAGGAAATTTATCCAGTCTCCAACGAAGTCTTGTCAGGTATCCCGCACGCCTTTCCTCCTTCTCCTCCTTCTTCTTGAGTGTCGGGAATTTGGGCCTAGTCCGCGATAATCAATATGTCAATATGTTCATCGCTAGCCTCTAGCTATCTGTCAGATAGTGCTATAATAGCCACTTCATATCTAAAAGCTGTTGTGTGTATGGAAATGTTTTGTCGACTTTGTTTTGTCCCTTTTCAACAGAAGTAAATGAACTTGGCTAGCTTTCACTAGTTGTTGTAACTTTTGAGAGAGAGAGCTAGCCAAATGTTAGCTAACGTTAGCTAGTTAGCTATCTCTCTAACGTTAGCTATTCTTTTTGCCTCCATCACACTAGACCTGAATCAAACAATGAAACCAGCGGCAAAACAATTGAAGACTGATATTCTTAATTTCTTTCAGTGCAATGTGACATTTTATTAGATGTGCAACGTTATTGATCTGTCAGTTAGCTAACTGCCAACTTTTCACAATGACACAGCAATAAACAGCTCTACTGGCTTCACTGTTGGGGTGCAGTTAGTACACAACACTATGCTCATCATGGGTTAGCAGGATCAGATGGTGAAAGGTGTCAAAACCGTGTCAGACAGCCAGGGAAGACCAGTCTATGCAGCTCAGGTGAATTTAGTATATTATTAACAATATCAGTGAATGGATACAACATTTCTTCTTGAGTTGATGGGCAGGCCTACAGAAGCGACATGGCAACAGCTTAATGATCCTCTTAGATGCAAAGTCCCTTGTTTTGGCGACCTGCGTGGCTTTGGTACTGGTTCCGGCTGACATTTTTGCGTTAAATTGATCCACGGACACCATCGCATTGAGCGGTAGACCCCGATTCTCAGGGTATGTCTCTTTTGCCTGTGTGAAAGCAGGATGTGAATACTGACACCACTTGATTCTGACACTAGTATTGTGGTGGATATTTTAAATGACCAATAATGAGGAGAGACGAGGTCAATCACCAATCAGGATATTAACTTTATTAAAAACGTATTGATTAGGGGGCTGGTCACAATACACACACAAAAGTGAAAAGAGTGCTTGCCTTGTATAGCCCAACCTTGTTCCATTTTCTTAATCCACCACAACTGTCTCAATTTGTTGAACCAACCGATGGTCTTCTGTGTTCTCGTACTAAGAACGGTTTGTTCTTAGAAAAGAGGATAAGGAGAGACTTGTTTGGAACAGAGATACCTCTTTCCGTACATGCAAGTTTCAGATTACAGGGGGTGGGGGTGGGGGTAAGAACATGAGATGTGCACAGCCATTGTGGATTTAGAGACAGAGTTAGGTGACAACAGCATCTTACACAACCAGAGTAACAGGATTGTACATACCTATCATTTAAAGTAATACTATTACTAATCCCCCCACACACACACACACACACCCAGTATGCAGCATTACTAGTTATTGTTTATGGTCCTCTCCTAATAAATTATGACTTTTATTACATATAGTTACATTTAATTTAGCTTAAAGTGTAACGATAATAATAATAAGTGGACCAAAGCGCAGTGTGATCTGGGGTTCCACATCTTTTTATTACTAAGTGAAACTCACAGCAAAACAATAAAGAGAAACAAACACACAAACGTACAGCCTTGTGGGGCTCAAAAGCAACAATACAAAAACAAGATCCCACAAACAACAGGTGGGAAAAGGCTGCCTAAATATGATCCCCAATCAGGGACAACAATAGACAGCTGCCTCTGATTGGGAACCATACCAGGCCAACATAGAAATACAAAAACTAGACTACACATAGAAATAATAAACAAGAACACCCCCCAGTCATGCCCTGACCTACTCCACCATAAAAAAGAAAGGCTTTCTATGGTCAGGACGTGACATAAAGCTACAGTATGGTATCTGGAAATAGTGGTATTTTCAATTATTGAACCATTGATTGTATTCTTGGATAATATAATGTATAAATGTACACCGAGTGAATTATTTGTCAAGCCTCATTTTAGCAGGATCAGATGGTGAACGGGGACTCAGCAGGGTCAGGAAGCCAGGGTGAACCAGTCTTTGACAAAGCTGAGGTGATGAAATTAATATTTGAAGACATTGTAACCATTCTTTGCATAACACTCAGCCGTGCTACAGTAGTTCACGAAACGTCAGAGTATGTTGAAGAAGTTGAAGTTGTTTTCTCTGGCTCTTTTGATATCAGATTCAGAATTAATAATAACAAGATTGTGGGTCCTTCTGTAGCTCAGTTGGTAGAGCATGGCGCTTGTAACGCCAGGGTAGTGGGTTCGATCCCCGGGACCACCCATACATAGAATGTATGCACACATGACTGTAAGTCGCTTTGGATAAAAGCGTCTGCTAAATGGCATATATTATTATTATTATTATTGGTAGTGTGAAAGAGTTTGATCCACCTTAGGCCAGGAGTGTTTCCAATTCACATGACATGACAAGAAAAACCCTAGCCCTAGTCATAGCACGGATGAAAAGGGAAGCTATCTGTAATAAGAATATTTTGTCATAGTCTACGAATAGGACCCAGAGTTTTAACTGATCAGGAAAAGAGGCCCCAGTAAAGAGACATACATCTTTTACACACCCCTTTTGAACCTGTGGTGCCATCTCTTTTAAACATGTTTTATTAATTGTAGATTCCTACTTATAAGTGGTCAGCAGGAGAATGAATAGCTTACTGTTTTTATCTTACACGAACATACATGCTGGGTTATTTGATCTTTGACTTGGGTTAAGGAGAGTTTTCTTCCATCCTTTTCCTTCTTCAATATCACAGTTTTGAATGACCAGATCTGCTTTTAGTGAACCTTTTTTAAGCCCTCCCACATCCTGGCATATGGAGAGAGGAGGGCCCTTGGATCAGGCTCTCATTTTGGGTAGGAAACCTGGGGTCCGGAGGGGCTGCTTGGGCCCATCTTGTTGAGTGTTCAGAGGAAGTGGGATGAGGGGTTGTCACAGAATTTGTCAGGCTCCCGTTGCCCCCAGACCTTAGGGTTAGCACTGTGCCTCCTGTTTTAGAAAGCTGTAGTTCAAATAGAGAGTGAACAGCCCTCGGCCCTAAACCCTCAGCCCTTGAATTATGTTTTACGTCGCCACATCCAAGTGTACCTTAAATATCACTTGCCCAAGCAGGGAGAGTGATGATCGGAGAGGCAACGTCCTTGTTGGAAATCTTGAAGTTGAGCTTAAAAACAACCAACCTGAGCTATTAATGTACCAGCAAGCTAACGTAGCACTACTTTCAGGTAGCTAGCTACAATTACCCATAGCCGGCTAGCTAGTTTTATAGTTTGGTCATTTATTTCAATGAATTTACGAATTCTCCAAAATATGTTTATGGAACTAGCTATGTTTAATAGGCTCCTCACTACGAGACCAAGCCAATGTGAGCGCCATTCCTATTTAACAACGCTAAAACCAATGTCATCTATATATATTATTTTCATAATTTTGTGTGATTGGCTGGAACATTAGCCCAAACAGTTGAGAAGGCTGAACCAGTCTTCAGAGGAGAAAGGACTGGAGACAGCAGCAGACAAGTTGGGAGTTTAAATACTTTCAGTTTAAGAGAAACCTTAGAGACTGAATTTATACTTTAAGTTCCTTATTCTTGAGCATTTCTGTTTGTAAAAAGATGTAACCAAGCCTAGGGAATTAAGCCGTTTACTCTGCCTCACTGAGCCTCTGTACCCTGAGACCCCTCCTAGCTATGGTCTGTGGCGGTGGCCTCTCCCCAGGCTCTGTCACAAATGGCGGAGAATGGGTGCACCAGCACCACCTGCTGGCCCGGAGGACCATGAGCTACATTGTGCAGTGTCAGTACATCACTCCCTGGAGGCAGAGGGCAGTTAATTTAAAGTTAAAGAAATGCTCAAGAAAAATCATCTCTGAAAGTGAGCAGCAGTCTTCTCAACTGTTTGGGCTAATTGGCCAGTCAATCACACACTTGATTGACTAATGAACCTCAGCTGGGCTCTATTAGCCTCCTAACTGGGAAGGTGTTGGAAGGAGCTGGAATGGTGTGGTAAGAGAGTTTGCCTTTATAAACATCACCTTGTTCTAGGGAGATTAACACGGCTATCAAAACAACACGCCAGGGTAACACTACACGAAACCCAGCCCTTATTTTAAGTGTTTCTAAAATCCTCTGTTGGAAAAATTAGTGTTGGGAAAATGATTGGAACCATTTTCTTTTTTGACCTCTAGGTTTTGTGAGTATTATGACTCATACTATGGCACTCTATAGCACCACAAGACAACATCCAGGTATGAGCAGCCATGGAATATGGTGTAATTGCAGATTGCAATTTGGGGCATTTCTTGATGTAGGTGTGCCCTGATATCAAGAAATGTCCATTGATACCTGCCAATGGTCAGTTCTGGTGTTATGAATCTGATGATTTGTTTCCATAGCAGGTTAGGACAAGTAACGTGGCAGGTTAGGATAATTAACGTGGCAGGTTAGGAGACAGGTTAGGAGACAGGTTAAGGTTAGGAAAAGGGTTAGGCTTAGCTTCAGTTGTCAAGAACTATTGTACCCGATGCAAATCAATGGGTGTAACTTGATATCAAGAAATGCCTATATCAGAAGACGTCCCGAATTGTGGTTTGCAATTACACCCTTCTCTAGCCATGTTGAACTGTACATGTGAGATAATAGCTACATGTACATGTGCAGAGCAAATATGTTGTTTATTCTAGCTGAACTTTGGCCCACAGGCACTCCCACCATTTCTCCCAAAAGAAAATCCCTTTTTAGAAATTACATTTGTTTGGTTTAGGACATTATCCCCATAAAACCATAGAACCTGATCTAGTGTTAGAAATGGGAAAAGGTTTGTCCTCCCGAGTGGCGCTGCAGTCTAAGGCATTGCATCACAGTGCTAGAGGTGTCACTAGAGACACCGGTTCAATCCCGGGCTGTATCACAACCGGCTGTGATCGGAAGTCCCATTGGGGCGGCACACAATTGGCCCAGCTTGGCCCATGTGGTTTGAGCGAACAAGGAAACATTTAGAGGGCTAGTACTGTAGATTTCCAGGCATCTCCACCCAAAATAGATGGGCTACCCTAACTTAAACAATTGGAGGCAGTGAGAGAACTTGGACAATTCTGAATACAACAAAACAAACATGGTACGGAGAGAATCATCGATTGGATTTCATCCAATTAAAGTGTCATCCAATTAAAGTGCAATCCAATTACATTTGTTTGGTTTAGGACATTATCCCCATAGAACCTGATCCTCCCTCCCTGATCTCCAACTGTCATCCAATTAAAGTGAGTAGGAACAGACATTTCTTTGTTAGAATGTGAGTCAATCAGGGGCTATTATCATGTAAACAAGGCTGTGAAATCCTCTGACCCCCACTATTCATCATTAGTCGTAATAGAGGCAGGAGGCTATATTAGTCTACAAAGGCCAGTGAACTAATGCAGACCTCGTATGGTAAATATATGATCTACTAATAATGGCTGTGTTGAAGTCTTTTTGACTACTGGCCATGCTTTACAGGGGTTTTTCAAAAATGCCAAACTGCCACATCTTATTGTATTTCAAAACAACAATGTAATGTCTTCTGAGTCTTTTCTCTTCTGTCATCTAGAATGTGTTACAGCTGAAGAAATGTGGCATACCGCCCGGTACTATTGCTGCACCATCGAGAGCGTCCTGACCCGTTGCATCACGGCCTGGTAAGGGAATTTGCTCCGCCCACGACCGCAAGGCCCTCCACTGGGTGGTGAAGACAGCCCAGTACATTACATTGGTGTCTGAGGAAGGCACACACAGCTTCATCAAGGTCCCCACACACCCCAGCCACGAGCTGTTCTCTCCCTTACTGTCGGGCAGACAGTATCGCAGCATGAGATCCCATACCAACAGGCTCAGAGATAGTTTATATCTACAGTACAAGTCATCAGACTGCTGATCACCTGCTCTGATTCTCCGCATCTTAGTACACATGCAGTCACTCATGCACACACCTACACAGACATACACACATACCTTTAGAAAGTATTGACACCCACTTTACTTTTTCCACATTTTGTTGTGTTACAGATTTTGTGTCACTGGCCTACACACAATAACCCATTATGTCAAAGTGGAATTATGTTTTTTGGATTTTCAACCCCTTTGTAATGGCAAGACTAAATATTTCAGGAGTAAAATTTAGCTTAACAACTCATATGATAGGTTGACAATATGTGCAATAATAGTGTCTAAGATGATTTTTGAATGAATAACTAATCTCTGTCCCCCACACATACATCAAAGAATGGCACCTATTGTTAGATGGGTAAACAAAATAAAAAGCAGACCTTTCTAACTCCGTTGCCAGAGAGGAAGGAAACTTCTCAGGGATTTACCATGAGGCCAATGGAGACTTTAAAACAGTTTAATGGCTGTGATAGGAGAACTGAGGATGGATCAACAACTTTGTAGTTACTTCACAATACTAACTTAAATGACAGGGTGAAAAAGGAAGTGTCACGCCTTGGTCTTAGTATTTTGTGTTTTCTTTATTTATTTGGTCAGGCCAGGGTGTGACATGGGTTATTGTGGTGTGTGTTTTGTCTTGGGGTTTTGTGGGGTGTCTACGTAGTCTATGGCTGCCTGAGGCGGTTCTCAATCAGAGTCAGGTGATTATCGTTGTCTCTGATTGGGAGCCATATTTAGGCAGCCATATTCTGTGAGTGTTTCGTGGGTGATTGTTCCTGTCTTTGTGTTTGCACCAGATAGGGCTGTTTCGGTTTTCACATTTCATTCTTTTGTAGTCTCTGCATGTATATTTTTTTTCTTTATTAAAATATATCATGAATCATCATCACGCTGCATTTTGGTCCGATCCTTGTTCTACCTCTTCATCAGAGGAGAAGATAGAAGAGAGCCGTTACAAATATTCCAAAGCACGCATCCTATTTGCAATAAGGCACTAAAGCACAGGTCAAGTCTGAGAGGAAAACCTGATTGATGTCTGCTTTCCAACAGACACCGGGAGACAAATTCACCTTTCAGCAGGACAATAACCTAAAACACAAGGCCAAATCAACACAAGTTAATTACCAAGACGACATTGAATGTTCCTGAGTGCGCTAGTTACAGTTTTGACTTAAATCGCCTTGAAAATCTATGGCAAGACTTGAAATTGGCTGTCTAGCAATGATCAACAACCAACTTGACAGATCTTGAAGTATTTTTTAAAAGAATAATGTGCAAATAATTGTAAAATCCAGATGTGCAAAACTCAGAGACTTACCCAGAAAGACTCCCAGCTGTTATCGCTGCCAAACGTGATTCTAACAAGTATTGACTCAGGGGTATGAATACTTATGTAAATGAGATATTACTTTATTTCAAATGTCTAAAAACATGTTTTCACTTTGTCATTGTGTGTAGATGGTTAAGAAATACAAATCTATGTAATCTCTTTTGAATTCAGGCTGTAACAACAACATGTGGAATTAGTCAAGGGGAATCATTTCTGAAGGCTTCAGCAATAGAGATTGAATAGACCCCTAAATGTGTTTCCTCTGCGTCACTGGCAAGACATCATTTAGTTGCATAATGTTTAGTGTTTAAAAGTACTCAAGGTGCCATGAAGTGCACAGGCATCATCTTCTTCTTCGCCAGTGTGTATGAAAAGAGATCTGGGTAGACAGTCAGCAGCTTCTTGTGCTGGATGCCAACACACAGTGAGACAGCCCAGTGTCCTTGTTTTACCCACAGCTATGTGAAGTATGAGGGGAGGCAGTTGGGCAGAGTGACCTCCCAGGCCTCCAGCAGGAATCCAAGATGTCTCCAGGTGTCCTCTTTCATGGTTGGAAACTCACCCGTCATCACTTAGCTTTCAAACATGACATAGATCTACAAAAGTGAGCTGGTTCTGAACTGACAATTTCGTTCGGGAACGAGAAGTGCCTCTGTTCTAAAGATGGGATTGCGATACTGTATGTCTTAAGTAGGGTTGCAAAATTCTAGTAACTTAACCAATATCCCCAGGTTTTCCAGAAATCCGAGTTGGGGGGACTTCTGGAATTAGGAGGGAATAAGGAGTAAATCTAGGAATTTGTGGAAAGTCACCAGACATTTTGCAACCCGAGTTGGAAGTCTAGATACTCAAACAGAATGTTGTTAATAAAAAAATGGTTTAAAAAAAACTCTATGCAGAAATATTTAGCCTTGTCCACAAGGCTGCAAAAAGAGGAAGTGGTAACAAACATCCTTTATTGATGAGTTTAGAATTAGTCATATCAAAAGTCATTTGAGTTGAGCTCAGAACATGGCATTCTGTGCAGCTGTACAGACAGAGATACATGAAGGTGCAGACTTCATTAGAGGAACTTATCTTCTAACTGAACCCTTGTACAACAGTTAGCTAATGACCGTCTAAACGCACATGAAAAGAACAGTGGTTTGGGCAGCTATACGGAATACAGACAGATGTAGGATCTTAAATTGACCAGTTTCTCACAGCAGGAAAATAATATTGCAGCAACAAGAAATTTGAATTATTGTGTGAATTATAATGAATAACGAATGTAGACGTTGACATTTTAAAGCCGAAACTACAAACTTTAGAAGCATTTGTAAACCTTGAATACACTACACATTTGCATTTCCTGCTGTGCAATAAATTTCATGCAACTAAAGGGTGAACAAATGAAGATCCTACATCTGTCTGTTTAGATCTTATTTTACTCCTGACAGCTCAGCTTGTTTCTCTCTCCCAAGATTATATGTTTTTGGCAGGATCATATGAAAGATTGTAGCTACATACTGTAGCTACTTCTCACCTAGAGTTTAAGATGGACAAATTCTCATCAACAGTGATCATACTGTATCTTATCTGAGTCTTCTCTCTCTCTCTCTGTCACTGGGCAGTTTGCTGACAGACAAACAAAAAGCTGTTATGGGTTCGCACTCAAAAGGATGTAGCATAATGCTTACTTCCTTATTCACTTTTTAAAAATTATTTTCACTGCATCAGGGATAGCGTACACAGACATTTCGGCTTTACAGCCTTCTTCAGTTTGTAAAGCTGTAAAGCTAAAACGTCTGTACACGCTATCCATGATCCAGTGAATAAAAAATAGTATTAATAATAATAATGAAATAAGCTTTATGCGATATCTTTTTGATTGCGAACCCAGTATACCTTTTTGTTTGTCTGAATTTGCGGGTTTTACGCATCAGTCAAGCTTCTGGGAGAGCGCGATGGTTCTCTTGACAGGTTGCTGACAGAGAAACACTAGCTGCATGCCAAGGAAGACTGCATCGTCGGGTCGCCCATCATGCCTTAGTACCACCATGTTAAACACTAGTCACATAGCTGCTGCTGCAGTCACACCAGGTACCTTAAGTTACAGTAGCCCACATGCTACAGACAGACTGCCCCAGAATGGGCACAGAAGGTGTGTTTAAACCAGTGACATGAAGCACATACTGTATGAAGCACATGTTAAATAAGGAGATGTACAGAAACTGTATGTTTGTGTATGCAGAGCTAGGGCTGGATTCAATCCGTAGTGCTGAAGACCTGCGCTACAGCGCGATATACAGTGCATTCAGAAGGTATTCAGGCCCTTGACTTTTTCCACATTTTGGTAATGTTACAGCCTTATTCTAAAATGTATTAAATACATTTTTTACTCATCAATCGCACAAAATACTCCGTTATCACAAAGTGAAAACAGGTTTTTAGAAATGTTTGCAAAAAAAACAAAATAACTGAAATACCTTATTTACATAAGTATTCAGACCCTTTGTTATGAGACTCTAAATTGAGCTCAGGTGCATCCTGTTTCCATTGATCAGCCTTGAGATGTTTCTACAACTTGATTGGAGTACCCCTGTGGTAAATGAAATGCATTGGACATGATTTGAAAAGGCACACACCTGTCTATATAAGGTCCCACAGCTGACAGTGCATGTCAGAGCAAAAACCAAGCCATGAAGTCAAAGGAATTGTCCGTGGAGCTCAGAGACAGGACTGTGTCGAGGCACAGATCTGGGGAATGGTACCAAACAATTTCTGCAGCATTGGAGGTTCCCAAAGAACACAGTGGCCAACATAATTTGGAACCACCAAGACTCTTCCTACTGCTGGCCAAACTGAGCAATCGGGGGAGAAGGGCCTTGGTCAGGGAAGAAGAAGAACCCAATGGTCACTCTGACAGAGCTTCAGAGTAAACTCCTCTGTGGCGATGGGAGAACCTTCCAGAAGCACAACCTTCTCTCTCTGCAGCACTCCACAAATCAGGCCTTTATGGTAGAGTGGCCAGACGGAAGCCACTCCTCAGTAAAAGACACGACAGCCCGCTTGGAATTTGCCAAAAGGCACCTAAAGTAGTCTGACCATGAGAAACAAGATTCTCTAGTCTGATGAAACCAAGATTGAACTATTTTGCCTGAATGCCAAGCATCACATCTGGAGGAAACCTGGCACCATCCCTACGGTGAAGCGTGGTGGCAGCGTCGTGTTGCGGGATGTTTTTCAGCGGCAGGGACTGGAAGACTAATCAGGATCGAGGGAAAGATGAACAGAGCAAAGTACAGAGAGATCCTTTATAAAAATCTGCTCCAGAGCTCTCAGGCCCTCAGAGTGGGGCGAAGGTTCACCTTCCAACAGGACAATGATCCTAAGCACACAGCCAAGACAATGCAGGAGTGGCTTCAGGACAAGTCTCTGAATGTCCTTGAGTGTCTCAGCCAGAGCCTGGACTTGAATCCGATCTAACATCTCTGGAGAGACCTGAAAATAGCTGTGCAGCGACACTCTCCATCCAACCTGACAGAGCTTGAGAGGATCTGCAGAGAAGAATGGGACTCCCCAAATACAGCTGTGCCAAGCTTGTAGCATCATACGCAAGAAGATGAGGCTGTAGTCGATGGCAAAGGTGCTTCAACAAAGTACTGAGTAAAGGGTCTGAATAACTATGCAAATGTCATATTTCAGTTTTTTTCAATATGGGGTATTGTGTGTAGATGGATAAAATATATATGTATCAATTTTAGAGTAAGGATGTAACGTAATAAAATGTGGAAGAAGTCAAGGGGTCTGAATAATTTCTGAATGCACTGCACATTTAAAAGCAATGTTCCCGCACAGACGGCATTCACAGTAAAAGCAGCATATGTCGGCTCAATAGTACCTTTAAATTTAAAGCGCGCTATAGCGCTGGACTTCGGCAATACAGATTGTATCGATCCCCTAGTGCAGGTATCATTACATCATGGACACAGAGAGAGGGAGAACTCAGAATTTGCATTCTCTTTAATAGCACACAGTTATCTAAGACCAACCAGATACAGTTAACATTGGCAGGGATTCCACTTTACACTCTTTCATGTACTGCACCTTTCACGTCAGTAGTTTACCATAACTTCAAGGCAGACAATAGCTATTAACATTGTATTTGGCTAAATAGTTAGAGTTCAACATTATGCAATGTATCAGATATAGGTCTAATGGGGTTAGTGTTAGTTTTATTCTGTGATGAGGAAGAATACACAACATACAGTATGAGTACTGAAATATATATATAGAAATCCCCGTAGGTAGGAGCTGTTTTCAATTTGGTTGGTTTTATTGAATCAGTCTGCATACTAGATCGTCATAGATATATTAAACAATGTTTTCCCCAAAAAGAAAGTTGCGTTCTTCAGGGTGGCAGAGACTGCAGCTTGTCAAACTTCAAGTATGTGAAACAGAACATTTGTATGCAAACAGAACATAAACTGCAAACACTGTCCATTTTCTCCCACATGACAAAGCTAATACTAAAAGTAATGTCCTCCATTCTGCCTCGATCAGGTTTGAGTAGGCTGCCGCCGAGCTTACCATTACTATTGAAATATCTCTAGAAAATGTTAGATATAAAAACTTAATTTAAAATTAATTTGGATCTGGCTACAATGCCCTACTAGTTGTTACAGTACTCTGTCCAGGAGAAAGGTTCTAGTGTGTTTACTGGTCGTACATATGCTATAAAACACAAACACAACAAATCAACATGGCAAGGCCTTACAAAGAGAGAAAAGACAGATCTTAGTCACCGTGAATTTCATTTAGCTTACATTCCTTGAACTTGTCTAAAACAGTTTAAGTAATGCAAATGGAACATTGGCAGGATCTTCTAATACTGACATTCCAAATGGCATTCCAACAAAATAAACTAATGCTACATCACTCAAACGCCCTGTAGCCAAACAATCAAAGCTGATCGATTCAAAGCTTTGATTTAGACAGATCAAAATGGAATTGCCTTCTCTATACACATAAGCAGTTAGGCACATGGACATTACAATGGAGTCTACTTCTCATCCTGATGTCCTAGTTACGTCATGGCATAAGTCAAGTCATTTGACTGTAAATTATTGCAAAATGGCTATCAGTAATAGGAATGGTAAATACATAGCACCATCTGTTGAAAAAAAAATAATAAAAATAAAAAATAATGTTGAAACATTTTACAAACAGAAATAACCAAACCAACATTTGAATGGTTAAAGACATGCGCCGGACCTTTGGCAACTACTAAGTATTTGTTTTAAACCACCCGCTTTGGGCTGGATGTGTAATTAAGAATTACAGTTACCTCAATTAGCCACGAAATCCCTAGTTTGAAAGCAACTTTTTCTTGAAGCTGTGCTTCGCCATTTTTCCTAGAATTTCTCCCATTTGAGCCAGCCCCCTAGCAATTGAGTTCAACCAATGAGCCTCAGCTCCTCACCGTATTTGTTAAAACTAGGAAGAGGCACATGATGCACACAGCAGAGCATGAGCGGAAGCAGTGACATTGGGCACGTGTCGTAGTACGCAATTTTCGGGGGCCACTTTTGGATCGTGAGCTCTACTTTTAAAACTACTGGCTAAAAAGCATTAAAAAAGTACAGGAGAGTCCCTTTAACAACCACACTTTTAGTTTTTGTAAAGCAAGCTCAGTTACACATTCTTTCTCGCTCTATATTTTATACATGCACTTTGGTTAAAATAGTTCAAAACTTTTTTTATTCTTCATTTTTTGATGGGTTACATAGAGAGAAACAAACAGCGTCTAATTATTTCATAATTACAAACAAATATTTAGGCACTTTATCAGCTAAAATGAAGCTCATACGAATATTTTTGTCAACGGAGCAACACGACAATACTATGTACATACACGTAAAATGTGTTATAAATAGGTTTTAAACCATAGATACTACAATACTACAGTATATACATTTGACAGTATTGGTTGTTTCATTATGTCATTTTTGGTGGTTGTGTTTTTGGTGTTACCCCTAGGGTGCGGTGCAGACCTAGGTGAAGCAGCCTTGTGACCCAGTGAGGTATACAGGTCCTCAGGCTTTTGAGTTTAGTCTCCTAGGGTGATTGTTAATGCTGAGGGCGGGGTGGAGGTTAGGGGACATGGGCCTCATTCCCGTTTTCTCAAGATGACGTAGATGAGTCCGCTGATCAGGGCCAGAGGGAAGGCCACCCAGGCCAGGATATAAGCCCAGCCGAAGGCCTCCGATACTGGCACCCAGTTCGGACTCATCACTGTGTAGATCACTGCTCCACTCATCACAAACAGACCTGGAAAGGATGAGAGGAAATGTTTACATACAATACAGTCAATTCCATTTGAACCTGAAGATCAAATTGTGTGTCATGTAATCACAATCTGTGCTTTATTTAATGTGTCCTACTATGAACCCTGCTGGGCAGCATTGGGGGAGATGGAGGCTATTTAACCATAAACAGGCCTCTCACTTCCTCATCTAGAACCTTTGTCTACTTCCAAGTTCCCCAGCCCACTGTGAACTGGCATGTCATGGCATTGTCTCTTTGTTGAGGTTGTTGTTCACCCCCTACATTGCCTGTCTTGACATTTCCACTTGTGTGATCGTCTCTGTGCCCACTGGCACAGTCTACAGTGCCAACCTGGGAGGTTTGACATTGGCAGCCCTTTGACAATAGACTAGAAGTAGTGTCTATCCATAGCCAAAGGGCACGGAACACAATAAACAATTGATAAACCCCTATTGTAGCAACGGGTTCATGGAGGGACCCTGGAGTAGAGGTGTGGCTGTAAAATATATCTTAGTCACCCGTTAAGAGTAAATGTCATTCCAGTTCATCTGTTCTATTGTCATTGCATGCTAAGGTTGAATACTGATGGTTCTGTAGTTTCCATCAAGTTAAGAGGAGTTTGAGTTCTCCAAGAGCATATAAAAAGTTAAGTTCAAATAGTTACCACTATATGTAATCAGCAATGATGAATGCATATTACATATTCTAATATGATCAAGGAACATTTTGATTTGCGGTGTACAAATTTGAACAGGAATGACATTTATGCTAAAGTGTGAACAAAAATAATTATTTGAAAGCTATGCCTCCAATAAGCCTCACCTCAAAATCTGATAGGCTGTCCCCTCTACAATAAAAGGTTAAGAATTGAACCCCTCTAAATCACATAAAGGTTCTGGTTTGAACATTTACACATGGGTTCCTCAAATAACCTTTTCAGAGGGGTCGCTTGAGCAACATGTTTCAAGTGGAAAGGTTCCGCAGGTGTGGCAACCCAAAAGGTTCTTCCAGGCACATATACTTCGAAGAGTGTGGTGTAAACTTCTGAATGTGTCCGTTTCAGTTTTGTTTTCCTGAATGACAAAATGGCTACTCACTGGCGAGGATCTGGAAGACTCCAGTGACAAAGAAGCGTCCTCCCTTCTGGAGGGTGAAGAGCTGACAGAAGAACAGGAAGAGCGAGATGAAGCTGAAGATGATGGACAGGATCATCAGGGCCTGCACTGCCTGGATCCACTCTGTAGGGTAGAGAGGGAGCTTGTCAGTCAATTATAGATAATATATGCCATTTAGCAGATGGTTCTATCCAAAGTGGACATTTTCTTATTATGGTTGGTCCCAAACTCACCATCCTGGTGTTGCAAGAGACATGCTCTACCAACTGAGCTACAGAGGAGCACACAGGATACATGGCTATACAGTACATGGACCCATAAGACTCACTTCTAGAAATCAACTTCACTTTTTATACACAACATGATAAACGAGTCATGCCCAGGTCACCACACTAAAGCAAATACTTTTAATGAGAATGAAACTCAAATTGTTAAATCAGCTAAATATTGGTCTGGCCAGACACAGAATGAGTCTTGTTTAGTTACCTGGAATCCTTAATGGATTTACAATAATGGTACCTACATAGATATTCTGTTCCTGAAAGCATTGTAGCGTACTCAGTAATACACAGGCCCCTAACACTGTTACATATTGAGCCTCTGGCTACCGACCACTGCTCCAAGGCCAGCGTACTACAGTACAGAAAGCCCTGTTAACCCATTCTAGTAACCTGTATTGACAGCCAGGGACTTTGAGACGTTGCCCCCACCAATCTGTGTGTTAGTGCTACAACCACAGCACTATCTACGTCTGGAATGCCTGGACTTCCAAGGGGGTCTATTTCTTGTCTGAGGGTCATGCATGCAACCTGCATCCACTCTCAGGTTTCCTAAGCCAGCTATCCCTCTATCTGAAGCCATTCCTCACACATCTCTCTCATCTCATGTTTAGCTGCGTCTGCTACAGTCCTCTGCTACAGTCCTCTTTTGGTGGCTAATGCTACCCCCCCCAAAAGAAATGTTGTTCTACAGAGCCAAACAGATCTGCATGCTCCCATAGGATACTAAAGAGACTGGACCTTAGTCAAGTAGGAAAGGAAGGTTCCAGTCTCAGTATATACCATGCATCCTCCATGTCTCAGAATTTGAGTCTGTCAGGTACCAAACTTACTGTGCATGCTTGTTTTTACAGGTATTTAATTCATCATGAAGCCAATGGTTTGAGGCCCTGCTCAGACTGCTTTAGCGTCACTAAATTGGTTAAGAAACCTGAATGAATGATAGCAGCTAAGAAGTAGATGTGTAGATAATGTTGAAGTAAGGAGACAGTTGGCTTTGTGGCGACCTTGCGTGACTACACAAACAAACATCACCAGCAAAAGTACTCAGTCTGCAAACACATTACTAATTCATAGGTTTCTTCAGTTGACATCATTGGTAGATCTCCCATGATGCACCTGTAGTTTTCTAGGAAACTAATACATCTTTTCATGAGAGGTTTGGGGAAATGACAACAGGGTTTAATGGAGTCGATGAGGCCATCAAAGAGTCAGGTTACCCAGAACGACAATTATGTCTGTCCCCATGCTGCACTCACCCCAGAGCAGAGCACACTAGACAGGAGATATGGCGGAGGAAATTGCCAACAACACTATCATCGAACCCATCCACTGTACAGCAATATGACAAACACTATTTATATCCACGAAAGCATTACACAAAACCAATACAAACAGCTCTCATAACAAGAATACTGGAATGTATATGTAATGCAATAACTCCATGTATAGGCCTAAACATGATAGGTTACATTATCCTTGTTTGTCCTGCTCTATATTAGGGTTCTATAAATATCTCCATCTATACTGTTGATAAACAGACGTGTTCCCTTCTTTCCTCTCTTCAGGGCTGCCTGTCTGGTAACAGAAGGCTGTGACATGGGGGATTTTCTGGTGTGAGATGTGGTCCTCTGGGGACAGAATATCTACCATAATAACGCTTGTTGTGCTTGTCTCTACAGGTATTGCCATTATATGCGCCATGGGTATACCCGTACAACAATATGTTATACTGGAGTCTATACTCTAGAATGTATATAAAAATACAAAGATTTCACAGAAAAGTCAACAGGAAAATTAAGAATTGTTCTAGTTTTGTTGAGTCCTGACTATCAAAGCTTCATATAAAAGATTAATGTGCCAGCTTGTGGCTACAGTAGAGATCATACCAGCTGTTGTGTCCATGACATGTAATAACTAACATACAGTAAGGCGCATCCCTAGTGTGGACTTTGCTCAACTCTAATTTGTCATACAAACTAAGACTGGATTGCCATTTCAGGGGCAAAGGCAGGTCAAGTACAAACAAGATGGACAAAACAAACCAATCCCATGTGGAATATAAACTACGCATAACTACATAACTTAACTCCTAATAGCAAAATTAAAAATAAAAGGCCACCCAGTGGGTGTGACCTTCGCTCGTGCCTCCACCACCACCCCGCCCTCAGTATACAGAGCCTCATGTTACTCAGTATGCTCTGTCCTCATGTTTATCTCTCCCAGCCCAGGCATGCCAGCTGTACGGATTTCTCAGTAAAGCACTCCAGGGGCCTTTGAGCACTACTGATTGACTGGGCCGGGCCCCGTGCACTTCAGTACAGACTCCACTATCTTCCCCTCGATCCCTCCCTCCTGACAGAACACAAACACGTGACTCCTTATACAAACACAGTGCGTCAATCAGTGGTGTAATGAAAGCAAATCAAACAAACAAGCTGTTCCATGAATCCACCTGGCAGAGGAGAGAGAGAGAGAGAAAGACAGAGTGAGCATGTTGGCTTCAGCCTGCTGTTGGCTCTACTGCCCGTCTCATTGACAACACACACCGGGGCCCAAGACCCACCCGCACATTCTAGACACATGACATCACCAGGCAGCTAGCTATGGGCTCGAGGCTACTGCAGTTAGCACTGTGGTACTGGGTCTCCAAGGCAATTGAACACAAGTTCTATAGTATTTTTTATTTTATTTGTATTTTATTTCACCTTTATTTAACCAGGTGAGCTAGTTGAGAACAAGTTCTCATTTGCAACTGCGACCTTGCCAAGATAAAGCATAGCAGTGTGAACAGACAACACAGAGTTACACATGGAGTAAACAGGTCAATAACACAGTAGAAAAAAAGGGGAGTCTATATACATTGTGTGCAAAAGGCATGAGGAGGTAGGCGAATAATTACAATTTTGCAGATTAACACTGGAGTGATAAATTATCAGATGGTCATGTACAGGTAGAGATATTGTATGGGGATGAGGTAGGTAAAAATGGGTGGGCTATTTACCGATAGACTATGTACAGCTGCAGCGATCGGTTAGCTGCTCAGACAGCAGATGTTTGAAGTTGGTGAATCATGTTTCTGGAAATTGTAAGATATTCTATTGCAAATACACACAAAAGTATGTGGACATCTATTTCAGCCACACCTGTTGCTGACGGGTAAATAAAAATTGAGCACACAACCATGCAGTCTCCATAGCCAAACATTGTCAGTAGAATGGCCTTACTGAAGAGCTCAGTGACTTTCAATGTGGCACAAGAAAATTTCTGCCCTTCTAGAGTGGACCTGGTCAAATGTAAGTGCGGTTATTACACGTAGCGTGTAAAAATCTTCTGTCCTCAGTTGCAACACTTACTATGGAGTTCCAAACTGCCTCTGGAAGCAATGTCAGCACAATAACTATTCGTCGGGAGCTTTATGAAATGAGTTTCCATGGCCGAACAGCCGCGCACACAAGCCTAAGAACACCATGCCAAGCATCAGCTGGAGTGGGGTAAAGCTCGCCACCATTGGACTCTGGAGCAGTGGAAACATGTTCTCTGGAGTGATGAATCACGCTTCACCATCTGGCAGTCTGACGGACAAATCTGGGTTTGGTGGATGCCAGGAGAACACTACCTACCCGAATGCATCATGCCAACTGTAAAGTTTGGTGGAGGAGGAATAAACAGCCCCAGACCATTTTCATGGTTCGGGCTAGGCCCCTTAGTTCCAATGAAGGGAAATAGTAAAGCTGCAGCATACAATGACATTCTAGTCAATTCTGAGCGTCCAACTTTGTGGAAGGCCTTTTGCCGTTTCATGACAATGCACAAAGCGAGGTCCATACAGCATATTAATTCCCATGATTTTGGAATGAGATCTTAGACAAACAGGTGTCCACATACTTTGTGATGTACTATTGGCTTTGGTCTAAATCTGTCTCAGACAATCACGGCTGCTAGAGCTCTCGTTTTGTTAATGATCTCGCTGTACACACAATCTGATACATGGGCGTGACCAGGGTTGTCAGCACACTATGTCCTACATGGGGTGGTCCAAGGCCTCCCCGTCTGCCACACACACCTCCCCAGATCTAACACTTGAGATTTCCTACAAAGTCCCACCCTAAACCTTCATCCCACCACTATGGCCTCCCAAACATGCAGCCTGAATATGGACATCACACCATGACTATTTATACAGAGGAGAGCCTATGAACAGTGCAAACTCTAGGTTCACATCCTCACCCCTTGATGGCAGTAGAGTCACAGTGGGGCCTGACACACCCTTCAGGGGCACGGTAAACTAGAGAGTGAATGGGTGGGCTTAAGCCAGTTATAGTTAATCACAGTTCAGGTCTTCCCATGTCTTATTGTCTACGGATCTTTCAGTCAACCAACAGTGCTTAACTTATTCTCAAGACACACCTCAGAAGAATCGAATGCACAAACACACTACTCAATTTACAAGGTCAAGAAATACATGTCTACAGTATATCCTTTCAACATTAAGTTCACTATTGGACAAGAGGAGGCATCATCAGCATCATGCAGAATGAAAAAAAAGAAGAAAAACAAGCCACAGCATCAGATGTACAAAGTCAGTCTGTACTGCATCCTACCTCCAGTGTAGGCTGGTTCACAGTGGTATCCTCCATTGATTGTAGAGCAGTTATTCCAGAGGTCTGAGCTGCTAGTGGACCCTGTTGTCCAGGCCTAGAGGATAAACAACACAGTATTGCTATTAACAAGAGAACACTGCAGCCTGATAGAAAACACCTTTACAGATAGCAGAGATGTCAATGCTTTAAAACAAACTACTGATTTTTAAATGTATAAAACATTTTTTTCTGTTTGGAATGATTATCAGAAATGAGATATCAGTAATACATTGCTTTATCAGATCATTCATTGATAACGATGGTTTACTTACGCTGACAATTGTTGACACAAACAGGAGGACTAGGGCTGCGGCATGCAGGATGACAATTCCCAGTAGAAGGAGCAGCATCTTGCCAGAAGAAGCTATGATAAAAGGGACACCGTTAGTTTGTGAATTTCTCAGTCTCTCTCCAGTTCTGTGGGACTGGGACATGGGTGTGTCACTGCAGGATTTGCAGTACCCGTTCTGAACTCAGAACAGCGCCTACTCCAAAAAACTTTATCAGCACCGTGGAAGGTCTATCAGCAGAGTTCTAAAAAAGACAATGTTAATGTCCTCCTTATATTAAACTTGTAATAAGCTGAAGATATGTGCATACTAACTACACGATTTTTAGTGTAGCCTGTCCTTACTAAAAATGTATTTAAAAAAAAAAGCAGTCTTGATAAGAACAGACCACCTTTCACACAACACCGCAGATCCAGTTGGACCTAGGTTGCATCCATATTATCATTAAGTGCGCATGAATTATAAACAAACAATTCTACTCCGACTATGTAGCAAAAATAAAAAAAAGTCACATAATATAACAGAAAAGGTTATTGTATGTCGACACACTGATAGTCGATAAGTAAAATAAAGACAAACATCTGTCAACCACGTTATGGGTGTTATAGGTACTAGAAAAATAAACCAAGCCGCTCCCCTGAAAACCCGCTTGGTGTTGGTGCTCCGTGCGTGCCACATATTCCATGCGCATTAATCTAGCGAATAAATAACCACAATTGGAAGAAAAGTCAACTTACTTAATGCGACTGTGGAGTGACTATAATATCACAAAAATGGTTTTCAGCCGAAAATCGCAAAAAGCAAGTTTCCCAAAGAGTCCAAAAACTGTAGTCCACCGGTCACAAGTCCTTCTGGCTAGATTGACGTCAGTGGCAGCGCTGCAGTTATAAAGTTTCTCATTATGGAAGAACAACGCCCATCCGTGCGTCGGTACGTCATGGAGTGTCCGACGGCTAGGATTCCTGATATCCCTAGAAGACGCGGTGCGTGTTTACTCAGCAGGAAAGCCGCTTGTAAGTTACTCACTTTGTGTACTTTAAAATAAGTGATTTCATGACACATTGTTTGTTTATCCTGAATACCATGAACAACACATGCATTTATTCATATATCTGGATATAATTCCTTAGACATGATCATTTCTCTCATGTTGAAACTGAGAGGGGTCAGGGTGGATGTACCATGTACAGTATGCTGTATAGAATAGGGTATGTTGGACGTGCTCCAAACTGAATTAATACTGAGGTGTCTCCCTCCCTCCAGTCAGTCATTCATTCATCCTGCTGCAGTGTTGTCTGGGCAATAAGGTACACAAACATTGTTGGTTCCAAGGGTGGGAGTCCCTCTCCCTCCCGCTGGATACTAGCCATAGCACACAGTGTGGTCTGTCCAATGAGTGACTCACCCCATCACACTGCATGTGTGGACGGGTGGGTATGCCCCAGCCGCAGCGCAGCGCCTATGGGACGTAGGCCTGCTGGATAGGAGAGATAGGATCTAGGGCTATCCCCTATCCTCTGTTTTACATGACTCATTCAGTTGGGAGCCCATAGGCCTCCGGTCAAAAGTAATGCACAATGTGCATTCGGGTGCCATTTGGGACACAGACAGGATATGGGGCTATCCTCTATCTTCTGTTTGACCTGACTCATACAACTAGGAGTGTGGGAGTGTCAGGGCCGTTCCAACCTCCAAAGGGATGGATTCACTCCTTTTTACAGGTACAGATACAGATAACCGGGTAATAAAGCCACGGGTGTTGCAATGATTACAATGATCGGAATTCAGACAGCGTCTTTTAAGTGTGAAGAGCAGTGAGGATTCAAAACTTTAGGACCCTGATTCCTGGACACAGGTTATACTCAATGTCCTGGACTGAAAAGTACTTTCAATGGAGATTCTCCATTCATCAGGAGTACTTTGGAGAAACCGTCCCAAGCTCTCTCTGTAAGTATTAAGACATGACTTTCCCTCTAACGTAAACAACCTGTAGCACACTACAGCACGGAGACCTGCTGTACAGAAACTGTCAGTCAATGCTGCTTCACTCTCAGTGAGAGATACTGAAATCTACATTCTGAGTGAAAGAGACTGAATTCTGCACAGTGAAAGACATATTCTATAAATTATACAGTGTAAGGGTCTTTGTGGTCCAGATTAGGCTCATTAGATACACACACTGCTGCACTCAACAGTCAGTCATTATGCCTATAAGGAATAATACTCCAGCATAGTGTTTCAGCCCTGGATGCTGAATACAGGGGGTGTTGGGTGGATGTCACACTCACAGCATGAGACAGCCAGACAGACAGACAGACACTTAACACACACTCAGTAGGCTAGTAGAGCAGCTCTACAGGTCCACAGGACTTAGATAACCCATGTCAGCAGACATATATATATATACACACACAATCAAACCTCTCTCTGGATAATGGTGGAGGCATCTTGGCTGAAAGCATGTTCAGCAGAATGAAAAAGTATCAGTTAAGTGTTGGTGAGAGATAAACATTGAAATCTTAATGTATCTTATTGTCAAGGGCTGATGCCCAATAGAAATGTTTGCCCACCCTTAGTAAAACATTGTCAATGAACAAACTTCTGATACACAGAGCTTCAACTCAGTTCATTGATTGACCTCACAGCATGTGAGTATTTCAAAACTCCTCCATTTAGTCAATGTACTTTTGTAGGACAGTAGTTGTGTATCAAGATGACATGGGACACCTATTACACTTTATTCCATGTATTTATGTAGTAGTAGGTATACAATGGCAGTTCTTGGCAGTGATATAGAGACAGCATACTGCCCCAGAGGTGCTGAGAAGTACAAGCCTGGCCGCAGATCTGTTTATTTAGCATATTCAACTGCTATAGTCGATGCCTTGCCAAACAGCACATACAGATCTGGGACCAGGCTAGAGGAGTAGCTCGCTGCTTGAAATGAAAAGCTAGCACACCCTCCTAGCCCCATATATGCCAATGTTTGTAAAAGACTGACAAGAGTTAGTGAGTGTGTTGGTTGGTGGACGTTCCTACTGCACGGGAGTGTTACATTTACATCTGTTTAGCAGAGGCCCAGAGCCAACCCAGCTGGAAGAGACAGTCAACTGGTCAGGATCTGACCTGTGTCTAATGTTGCATCTCCATCACTAACTAGCAAACACAGGGATTTATCTCTGCATTACAAAGAAGACATATGTTCAGAAATAGGCCACAAAAGTTATTTTGTGGCCTATTTATATTTCTGTATCTTATCCATGGCAGCAGACTACCATATGGTAGGAGCTCTGTCTTCCCTTTTCCAAGTGAATCAGCACCTCATTCTTAATGTCAAAAATCAAAGCACTTGAAAGCCTAAGGAAAATACATAAGCTAAGTCAAAATGAGAATTTAACATTTTCAGAAATACTGAGACCTGAAGGAAAGGAGAAACACGTTGTTATCAGTGTATTCTTGATATGGGAAATATGGTATTACTTTACTAAAACATCCTTGAGGAAATGTAATCAAATGTCATCACGACTTCAAGACAAAGAAACAACATAATACGCATTCCATATTGTAGCAAAAAAGTATAAGGAAATTGGGCTCTATTTGCGGCTGGTGATAAGGCGGCGCTTGTGTCAAACGCACATTAGTTTGCAATTTCGTCATGTAAAACCTTGCGCACTGAACATTTCCCACCCCTAAGGCCAGGTTCGGCAATTTACCTGTATTATATCAAATGAAACAGTGAGCTGGCATTTCCTTTTTATCTGTGCATTGTAAGCAGATCCACCTTATTTTAGCCACGCAAGTCCCGTTTTGGACGTGCGTAAAATGATGTAGGCTACATGCCCATCATGCAATGATAGATATATCATTGAACCGCGGTGAATACCATTGAACTTTTGTATTGAGAAGTTTATCTGTAACCTGTAAAATTGCTTGTCTTCCGTTGTATATGTTCAAAACCAAGCCCTCCCTTGGGCCTACTACAACAAAGGGTGGTTCAACAGCAATTCGTGTCTTTTTTATCCTGGCGATATTATGATATCATTACATTTTACACTGATTTATGTATTAGTATTTGTATGCGTATGTGTTTTCATTTTATTACAACCTAACAGAATGGTTAACCTTCCTGGTTTCATGGTGACAACGTCCGTGGCGTGATTGCAATGTAATTTCTTGGAGATGTGGGAATGCGATCTAATCTGTAAAATGGTTGCGATTATGTTCATAAAACAGGCCTATTTGGGAGCAATATAACGGTGAGTGGACATTCTCCCTTTCTCTTCATATTGGATCTTTGTCTGGCTAGTGTGAAACGTTTGGATGTGCATAAAACTCTCAATAGTCTGCGTTGTTTTAATATTATATACCCACAGTGAGAAATGATGGTACCTGTACGTGTGACATAGTCTATTTAAAACTAGTTATTTTGTTTAGAATTTGATTAGAATTATTTGTTCACTTATTAGGCCTTATCAATAATGCATTTAATCTTGCTTATTGACAATGTTTGGCATAACCATGCATAGCCATAAAGCAATTTACAGTAGGCCAGGCCCCTATGTCAGTGTGAATGCTATTGAAGCCATATAATTACTTAGAACAATGTGGACTGCAAATGGGTTCAAGTTAAAGTATTTAGGAAAGATACACTACTGTTCAAAAGTTTGGGGTAAACTTAGAAATGTCTTTGTTTTTGAAAGAAAAGCAATTTTTTTGTCCATTAAAATAACATCAAATTGATCAGAAATTCAGTGTAGACATTGTTAATGTTGTAAATGACTATTGTAGCTGGAAACGTCAGATTTTTAATGGAATATCTACATAGGCGTAGAGAGGCCCATTATCAGCAACCATCACTCCTGTGTTCCAATGGCCTGTTGTGTTAGCTAATCCAAGTTTATCATTATAAAAGGCTTATTGATCAATAGAAAATTGCAAAATGGTTATGTTAGCACAGCTGAAAACTGTTGTTCTGATAAATGAAGCAATAAAA
Source organism: Oncorhynchus keta (assembly GCF_023373465.1). NCBI lineage: Eukaryota > Metazoa > Chordata > Actinopteri > Salmoniformes > Salmonidae > Oncorhynchus > Oncorhynchus keta. Next base: position 26,425,755 of record NC_068444.1, on the reverse strand, counting down.
CTGGCCTTCTTTAGACTAGTTGAGTATCTGGAGCATCATCATTTGTGGGTTCGATTACAGGCTCAAAATGGCCAGAAACAAAGGCTTTGTTCTGAGAAATTAAGGCTATTCCATATGAGAAATTGCCAAGAAACTGAAGATCTCGTACAACGATGTGTACTACTCCCTTCACAGACCAGTGCAAACAGTCTCTAACCAGAATAGAAAGAAGAGTGGGAGGCCCCGGGGCACAACTGAGCAAGAGGACAAATACATTAGGGTGTCTAGTTTGAGAAACAGACGCCTCACAAGTGTTCAACTGGCATCTTCCTTAAATAGTACCAGCAAAACACCAGTCTCAACGTGAAGAAGTGTGAAGAAGCGACTAGGGGATGCTACCATTGTGTTATGTATGTATGTTCAAATAGAGCCCATTCAGTTACTTGTAGGTGCAGAGAGCAAAAAAAGCAAGATACATAGTTACCCGGGAAAGAACTCATCAGACTTACAGTGGATTGGCTATTGACGGACAGCAAAGCAATAGGTTCCAGGTGGGATTCCTTCCTTGGAGTTCAGGAGTACCCAGGGACAAAGGATAACCACTTGGAAAGCTGCTATTGGGTGTTGGTCAGATGAGGGTTAGGTTACTCCCAGTGTCCTGGGCTGGCATCAGTGTGAAGTGCTCATCTCTGTTGGCCCTTAGAGTTAGTTCAACAGCTTCCCACCCACCCTCACCGCCCGCCCCCGCTCTGCCCCGCTCCCTCCCTCTGTCTGACACAGCCCAGATGTGTCACAATGGACTGCTAAATCCTGCTATTTAAAGACATTGAGATGCAGTCTCTCTCAAATGTACACACATGCACGTACAAACACACGTGCATATGCACATATATGCATGTGCATGAAAGCACACCTAATGGAGATGCAAAGATAAAGCAGGTTTATATAGAGGGGATTAGTGAAGGCACATGGTGTTTCTTCCGGTAAAATGGCCCGCATCGGAAACAGTGGCATGATATGAGTAAGCACATTTTCTGAGCATGTGTGTGTAAGGAGGTTAGGAGAATGTTGCGTGTGTAGTCAGAGAAACAGAATGTGCTGGGAGGAGGCAGGGAGGGGGATGGTTGGAGAGATAGAGAGAGAGAGGGATACACAATGAATTGTGTTTGTGTATCTATTAGTTTAACCTCATGCTCTAGTATGGTAGTCTTGTCATCAGGTTTACATTACATTCTCAGACAAACAAAGCACGAGGTGTTGACAATGGAGTCTGTGTCTGAAATGGCACCCTTTTCCCTACATAGTGCACTACTTTTGACGAGAGTAGTCTACTACATAGGGAATAGAGTACCATTCGGAAACAAAACCAAAGAGTGCCACTGCTAAAATATGCTAATTTGCGAGGTGTTTGTGCTGTTTCTAAAGATAATGTGATCATTTATGATCAGAATCAGTTCACGGTAGTGTGAGGAACTGCTCTGCTTTGACTGCCTGACGGCCTCTTTCCCTTATCTTTCTATAACTACCACATTTCCTGTTGTCTCCTTAGAGACAGACAAATAAATAAACAACAGTGAATGAAAATAAATTCTAGAATCATCCCACACTCTGATTCAGCACAGTCGGCTAACATCACCCCCTCTCCTCACTCCTTCACCCCACCCACCCACCCACCCACCCCCACCCACCCACCCACCCACCCACCCACCCACCCACCCACCAACCCACCCACCCATCTCTCTCTCTCTCTCTCTCTCTCTCTCTCTCATTCAGTCTAACATAATATCTGCCTGCAGAATGAACCGAAGGAGAGAACAACAGATCTATTAAATAGATTGTCCAGGCATTCCAAACTATTTCACTGTGGAATCTTCAGACTCTTGGCTCCATGAGTTGGCCATCTCTCTTTAACCCAATGTGATTCAATACATTGCTTATGAATCCTGATCTTCAGGTTGCAGTTGAATCTTATCATTTCACTTTGTTTGATAAAACTTAGTTATGTGGAGTATGCCGGTGAGTGATATGAGGGATTGAATGACAGGTTAGAACTATGGCAATACTGAGAATAAAAGGGATACTAACACTTAAGGCATGACCACCACTACTCAAGCATCACTGTGACATGGCCAATGTCAGCTATGATAGGAAACCATGCAGAGAAAAGCATTATCTTGGCTGCCTCAAGCTTCCTCTCGCTTCACTCTAACGGTCGGGAGAGATTGCACGACTACAGTGACTGATGTTGGGCCGTTTTCTTCTTCTCATGACCACAAAGAGAGAGCTGACATCACATACTGACTGTATCTCCATGAGGTCTAGGATTATTACAAAATGACCAAAAATACATGTATTACATCAATCCCAGGATAGAGACATATTTGGTATCAACATTTCCTATCATTACGCATAGGTTCCATGAAACAAGTCACGTTGAATGGCTACTTAGCCGTAGATGAAATCATGTGTACTAGGGTGTGACCTCTCACCTTCGCACCCTTCTACTACTGTTTTTCTCTCACCATCACAGCCCTTCCGTTTCTCATAGTCAGAATCTACACTAGCCTAATATTAGTGGTGAAGGCCGAGAAGAGGAGTTTGGCCAGGGACTAAGTCCCCTGAGAAGACAATTGTTCCTGTGGATGTTAGGGTTCACTGTTAGCATGATGTGGAAACTGAAAACTCAATAGGAGAAGTCAGGTTAGACACAGTTAGTTTGCTTGTTGTCATATCCCTGCAGGCCTTTGTACCAGCTGTGGAGGATTTGGTTGTATGGGGGCCCTGGTGGTACTATGGGATCAGAGATGAGCTAGTCTCGGTTAACCCAGGTTTTGTCCAGAACTAAGATATAATAAGTCTGTCCATGAGAGATTAGATGAGCTAATGTTCCACTTGTTGAATAATCTATATCACTGTCATAATGTTGTAATATGACACTCCTCCCAGGTAGAGAATCACACCTTTGATGTTTTGTGAAATTAGCAGGTAACATTATCATAACCACTATCAGACTTGGATGCATTGTGGTATTGCCTTTTGATGTTATATAATATCATTGCATTTTCTAGTATACAAGTGTAATATAGTTTTTCAATGGACTAATCTATGCACACAGGTAGTTGAGCCACATAAATTATACTATAGGATTCGATTAAATTGGCCTTGATTCCTAAGAAAAATGAATTTAATGGTCTAAATGTGAAAAATGTATAGTAATTCAATATCAATTTCTAGAGTGGGATAAGTTTAGTTTCACGTCACTCTGTCTCCAAGACACATCTGGAAAATAGAATGTAATAAAAAAATATTATATATATACTGTATATATATATATATTACTCCCTTTTCTCCCCAATTTCGTGGTATCCAATTGTTAGTAGTAGTCCGGCTGCTATCTTGTCTCATCGCTACAACTCCTGTATGGGCTCGGGAGAGACGAAGGTCGAAAGCCACGCGTCCTCTGAAACACAACCCAACCAAGCCGCACTGCTTCTTAATACAGCGCGCATCCAACCCGGAATCCAGGAAACACCGTGTCGGAGAAAACACTGTGCACCTGGCGACCTGGTTAGCGTGCACTGCGCCCGGCCTACCACAGGAGTCGCTAGTGCGCGATGAGACAAGGATATCCCTGCCAGCCAAACCCTCCCTAACCCAGATGACGCTAGGCCAATTGTGCGTCGCCCCACGGACCTCCCGGTCGCGGCCGGCTGCGACAGATCCTGGGCACAAACCCAGAGTCTCTGGTGGCACAGCTAGCACTGCAATGCAGTGCCCTAGACCACTGCGCCACCCAGGAGGCCCTCACAAATATTATATTTTATGTGGGTCTCCCACGAAATGAGATCCTTTTGCGTCCCTTTGATATTTTAAGTAGAACTTGTTCTCCAATATTGAATTTTAAAAGCCCGTTATAATAAATTAAGTGCCCTTTAATATAGTCATGTGCCTCTGTCAACCCTGTGTCACTTCTAGGAAGATTTTAACCCACTTAATCCCCAAATGTCTCCAAGTTACACCATCATTGTAAAGCCCTAGTTATTTGTTGCTTTGACAAAGTCATTTCTGAAGATTATTGTTTATTTCATGTCATTAGTGAATCATTTACGTCTTTCCCTCATTTTAAGTAAAATCCTGTTACGTGAACTGAACTCTCATTTTAATAAGGGAATTTTTAAAAAGCTTTAACATTTGATAGTAAAATCATAGAGTTAAAGCATGTGAGCTGGTTCTACTCATGTGAGCTGGTTCTACTCATGTGAGCTGGTTCTACTCATGTGAGCTGGTTCTACTCATTTTACCATTTTCTGATGTTTTGCGGTGGAAAACTGAGCTTGTCAATCACAACACTTCAACCCTGCTACCCAACTTTTATACAACAAAATATTTTATTGCATTCAATTGCCACTCCTGTTATACATAGTAAGCTTCCATTTTCCCTGTCACAAGGGGATTTATGGCTGATTTTAAGAAATCATCAACCCTGTTAGTCAACCCTGTTACTTTATTTGACACTTTAAGAAATTCTCTGGTACTTTTGTATACTTTTGCGTACTACGTCACACATGTGCAGATATTGCTCTCTCTCTCTCTCTCTCTCTCTCTCTCTCTCTCTCTCTCTCTCTGCTGTGTCCACTGAGCCATTGGGACTGGCTGTCACTCAAATGCGAGAGGCTGAAGCTCATAGGCTAGAACGGTAAATGTTAGAGTGCTGGCCCACGTGGAAGGAATTGTAGGGAATGGGTGGCAGGTAGCCTAGCGGGTAAGCGCGTTGGGCCAGTAAACAAAAAGGTTGCTGGTTTGAATCCCAGAGCCGACTAGGTAAAGAACGTGTTGATGTGCAAGGCACTTAACCCTAGTTGCACTGGATAAGAGTGTCTGCTAAATGACTAAAATTGGAAAATGGAGCGGCACAGCTTCAAGTAAACAGTCGCTGCTCATAGATTATAAATGTATGAACTACGCAGTGACACATCCAGGTGAAATTGGGAGGTTTTTAAAATACTTTCTTAGTCACCGGGCCATGTCTTTAATAAGCACTTACTACAGAACTTTCATTATTTAACCTCTTGAGATGGGAAAGGTGTTTTTTGTGAAGTTGAACGTGGTCTTCTTGACAGAATGTTAAAATTAGGTGAAATTAAAACTTCTCAAAATTGGTGGAACGACCCATATGGCTTTTAAAAATGTATGTGGAGTTGAGACCGCAAACCTCTCAATGATATAGTATTGAACTGTGGCTCCCCACTAAACATCATCAGCTCTCTAGTCTAAACATAAACATAGTACATAAAATATAAACTCAGCAAAAAAAGAAACGTCCTCTCCGTTTATTTTCAGCAAACTTAACGTGTAAATATTTGTATGAACACAAGATTCAACAACAGACATAAACTGAACAAGTTCCACAGACATGTGACCATCAGAAATGGAATAATTTGTTCCTGAACAAAGGGGCTAAATCAAAAGTAACAGTCAGTATCTGGTGTGGCCACCAGAGAGCCGGGCTCTTCGCTGGCCATGGCAGAACACTGACATTCCTGTCTTGCAGGAAATCACGTACAGAACGAGCAGTATGGCTGGTGGCATTGTCATGCTGGAGGGTCATGTCAGGATGAGCCTGCAGGAAGGGTACCACATGAGGGAGGAGGATGTCTTCCCTCTAACGCACAGCGTTGAGATTGCCTGCAATGACAACAAGCTCAGTCCGATGATGCTGTGACACACCGCCCCAGACCATGACGGACCCTCCACCTTCAAACCGATCCCGGTCCAGAGTACAGGCCTCGGTGTAACTCTCATTCCTTTGACGATAAACACGAATCCAATCATCATCCCTGGTGAGACAAGACCGCGACTTGTCAGTGAAGAGCACTTCTTTCCAGTCCTGTCTGGTCCAGCGACGGTGTGTTTGTGCCCATAGGCAACACCGTTGCCGGTGATGTCTGGTGAGGACCTGCCTTACAACAAGCCTACAAGCCCTCAGTCCAGCCTCTCTCAGCCTATTGCGGACAGTCTGAGCACTGATGCAGGGATTGTGCATTCCTGGTGTAACTCGGGCAGTTGTTGTTGCCATCCTGTACCTGTCCCGCAGGTGTGATGTTCGTATGTACTGATCCTGTGCAGGTGTTACACGTGGTCTGCCACTGTGAGGACAATAAGGTTGTCCATCCTGTAGCGCTGTCTTAGGCGTCTCACAGTATGGACATTGCAATTTATTGCCCTGGCCACATCTGCAGTCCTCATGTCTCCTTGCAGCATGCCTAAGGCATGTTCAAACAGATGAGCAGGGAACCTGGACATCTTTCTTTTGGTGTTTTTCAGAGTGAGTAGAAAGGCCTCTTTAGTGTCCTACGTTTTCATAACTGTGACCTTAATTGCCTACCGTCTGTAAGATGTTAGTCTCTCAACGACTGTTCCACAGGTGCATGTTCATTAATTGTTTCTGGTTCATTGTACAAGCATGGAACACAGTGTTGAAACCCTTACAATGAATATCTGTGAAGTTATTTGGATTTTTACAAATTATCTTTGAAAGACAGGGTCCTGGAAAAGGGACGTTCTTTTTTGTGCTTGTTTATGAACTGAGGGTCATCTATAACCAAATTTATCAACTGCCAAGATGCTTGGACTGTGGGGACAATTCCAGAGGACATTCCCTGTATGCAGGGGTGGGAGAGGAGGGACAGGAGGTCAAAAGGGGGACTATAAAAATAGATAGGGGGAGAGAAAAAGACAGAAAGACAGATAAAGATAAACACACTTAAACTGAGAGACAAAGAGAGGGAGACGAGGAGGGAAAGCCTCAGCTCTGTTCTCTGCCCGTCAGTAAGTCTAATCACTGAGCGATGAGAAGCGCAAGTCTTGTGATGTAAGGGAGATAGGTGGGGGGGGGCTGCAAACAAACACTGGAGGGTGGGAATGCTAGAAACCACCATGGATCCACCATGTACTTACTGCTGTAGGTCACAGTCAAGCACAATACTGTTTGTACAGCAGGGGGGAGGGCAGTGACGTGTGTGTGTGTGTGTGTGTGTATGTGTGTCAAATGGGAAGCTCTGTGCAAACAAAAGATAACATGCAGTGCAGTCATAAAACATGGCACCCCTGAATAAAAGTGCAAGTTTAACCTCTAACACAAAAACAAGCTGGTACACACACACACACACACACACACACACACACACACACACACACACACACACTCATCTAGAATGAGTTGAGATAGCGCCGATAAGCGTTTAGTGCGCATTTTGTTGTCATATGCTGTGTATAAAATCATGTGTCCCTTAGATATGCTGTTAAAGACTCCCACACAGCATAATGAGACACGTCAGGGGTGCAGTTGATCTGTAAAAAGACATCAATGTAGGTTGATATGTATTTATTAAAGGGACTACAGGATGGTAGTAGTGGGTCAAGTCGCCACGCGTGTTGTGACACGGTACTGTCCGGAAAAACGAAAATCTAGCTGGACAATCTAGCTGGACATCTAGCTGGACTATGGTCTGAGATAAAGAGGATGTGATATTGGCTATTAGTTACAAAAGGAAGAATTCTATTGTCCGGCAGGAAAAGGTCAATTCTATGATTGGTAGACTGGAGAAAAAAATGAGTATTGTTCAGCAGTGGGGTTGCTCCTCCTCTATGGAACAATCAAATTATAGGATTCTAAAAATGAGTTGATTACCGAGCCTGATTTTGAAATTACATTGTTGGGCTTCGGTCTGGATATGTCTAGACTTGGATGTAAGACACAATTGAAATCTCCGCCCAGTATCAAATGATGAGAGTTTAAGGTCGGGAAGTGTTCCAATGAGGTCAGAGAAAAATGTAGCGTCATCCCAATTAGGACCATAGAGGTTAGCCAGAATAACCTGTGTGCTAAACAATTTCCCCATCACTGCCATTAGTATCTGAAATTACTTTGAAGGAGACAAACGTAGTGCCTTTTCTGATAAGGATGGCTGCCCCTCTGGCCTTACAGCCAATGACTTGTTTGATAAGCAATTTTGACATACCAAAAGACCAGTATGCCTATGCTAGTAATTGTTGCTTGATGCCCCATTGCTGGTGAGCATGCAAAGCAAACGGTTCATATTCTTGATCACCAAACAATTTTTGGAGCTGCAGATGCATATTCATTTATGATAGTGATAGAGGAAATTATGGTTGAAATGACTAATTATGTATACATTCCAATCAGAACTGACTAGTCCAAATGCTATAATGTACTGTACATGTGAATTTTCTCTCTTGCTCCCTTTCCCAATTGTATATAATGTAGTCAGGAGTTTAGTAACAATGAAGGTCTGTTCCTTAGTTCATTCAGTTGTACAAATCTCCAGGTGGTGGGAACGGGCCATCTCCAGATTGTCGAGAATGTTGATTTATACTGACTGGCCTTGACTTCGTGCTGATAATGCGAAGGCTCAAGAGCTAGGGGGCCCCTCTGCTTGTGAAATAGAACGTTTGGAAAACGCTGATGTCATTTTCAGTTTATAACCTGTGGAAATGTGTGTATGCATTTAGTACTCTCTTGTAATAAACGCTGTTTACCTTTGGCTTTTAAGACTGGTCTCAATCTACTTCATGCATAATTAATGAACTTACAACTCATTAATGAATTAGAAATGAGTGCGAATTGATTTTGGCAATAAAACATACAGGAATTTAGAATTCCTCTATCAGATAGTCATCTCTCCCTAAAATTTGACGTTTACGCGGCACCCAATCCTATAGCTGTACAGCAAATCAGATGATTTGACCCATGACCACCAATAAGAAGTGGTTCAAAGCTTGCGAACCCCATGCACAAATATGAAAATGATAAATTCAATCATCACCAGGTAGCCTATTGTTGTGGCAAAGATATCTAAAGCAGATCGCTAAATAGTAGTTATATGGATAATATTAATGTAGGTAGGCTATTCTGTTTTTGCTATGCAAAACCAGAGAAATTTGAACAACGTTTTCTGGTCACTAATCTGGATATGTACGCCTGCCTTTGCGCCCCAATGCTGATGACTGGTCATTGGTCAACAGTCAAGAAGCACAACTTTTTGGTTCTCATTTTTGAAACAAGATTGAGGTGCAATGCTGTAGTATGATGTTAGTAACCAGATCGAATAAGCAAAGATACATATAAAATACAAATGGTAGGCTACATGTAGCCTATTAAAATATGTATGAATATATATATTTTCCCCATTCAGTTTCACACTCGCAACCCTCAAAACCTTCTCACTGCGCTAGCTCACCCAACCTGTGTTAATTTGTCCTATCAGAGGGCCAATCAGTTTTTTTGGATCTGTTTCACCTTTCCTTGTGATTTTCTCCACCACCCTCCAGGTGTCGCCCATCTTCCCCATTATCCCCTGTGTATTTATACCTGTGTTCTCTGTTTGTCCGTTGCTAGGTCGTCTTGTTTGTCGAGTCAACCAGCTTCTTTCTCAGCTCCTGCTTTTCCCCAGTCTCTCCTTTTCTCACCCCCCCCTGGTTTTGACCCTTGCCGGTCCTGTCTCTGAGCCCACCTGTTCGACTACTCTACCTGTCTTGACCCTGACCCTGAACCTGCCTGCCGTCCTGTACCTTTGCCCTATACTCTGGATTAACGACCCCTGCCTGCCTTGACTTGTCGTTGCCTGCCCCTGTTGCTATAATAAACATTGTTACTTTGACAGTCTGCATCTGGGTCTTACCTTGATTCCTGATAGATATGGTGTGTGGTCCTCCCGCTATGACTTTTGGGGCAGATTGGGGCGGCAGGGTAGCCTAGTGGTTAGAGCGTTGGACTAGTAACCGGAAGGTTGCAAGTTCAAATCCCCGAGCTGACAAGGTACAAATCTGTGGTTCTGCCCCTGAACAGGCAGTTAACCCACTGTTCCTAGGCCGTCATTGAAAATAAGAATTTGTTCTTAACTGACTTGCCTAGTTAAATAAAGGTAAAATTAAAAACAATTTTTTTATTAGGCTACAGATTAAATAAATTACGATGAACTTCACATGGCGAAAGTGCACACTATGAGCCTGATGCTCCTTTCCAATAAATATTGAGGGTCTTATTCTGGTGACATGATGCTTGAATGCTCTTATCAATAATAATCTTATCATGTAGGCCAGCCTATCGGCACTGTATATGTGAGATAGTAGAGAGATAGAGTAGGTATATTTGCAATTTAATGCAACAGTTTTTGTGACAGAAATACTGGGGGTAAGACTGAAATGTATTATTTAAGATACTCTTTGAAGAGGTAGGGTTTCAGAAGTTTTCGGAAGTTGGGCAGGGACTCAAACAGTATCAAATTAAGTAAAATTGCATTTGTCATACGTGCCGAACTGGTTTAGACTTCACCGTGAATGCTTGCTGACGAGCCCTTCCCAAAGATGCAGAGTTAAATAATCATAAAAATGTAAATAGAAACACAAGAGCAATAAAATACAAGAATGGAGCTAAATACAGGAAGTACCAGTACCAGTAGGGGTCCTAAATAACAGGGAGCTCAGCCCCAGTGATGTACTGGCCTGTCTGCACCAACCTCTGTAGCGCTTTGTGGTCGAAGGAGGGGAATTTGCCATGCTAAGCAGTGACGCAGCCAGTCAAGATGCTCTCGATGGTGCAGCTGTAGAACCTTTTGAGGCTCCGAGACCCCATGTCAAATCTTTTCATCCTCCTGAGGGGGAAGAGGTGCTGTCGGGCCCTCTTCACGACTCTGCGGGTGTGTGGGGACCAAGTTAAGCCTTTAGTGATGTGGATACCAAGGAACTTGATGCTTTTGACCTGCTCCACCTCAGCCCTGTTGATGAGGATGAGGGCGTGCTCTCTCCTCCTGTAGTCCACGATCAGCTCCTTGGTCTTATTGACATTTAGGGAGAGGTTGTTGTCCTGGCACCACACTGCTAAGTCTCTGACATCCTCCCTGTAGGCTGTCTCATCACCGCCGGTGAGCAGGCCTACCACCATTTTGTAGTCAGCAAAGTTGATGATGGGGTTGGAGTCATGTTGATGGTAAACTTGCTGGAGGTGTTGCTTGTTGCCTACCCTCACCATGTGAGTGCTACAGGGCAATAGTTATTTTAACAGGTTACCTTGAAGTTCTTGGGAACAGGGACAATGGTGGTAAATTTGAAACATGTTGGGATTACAGACTGGGAGAGATTGTGAAGATATCTGTGAAGACACTTGCCAGCTGTTCTGCACATGCTTTAAGAATATACCCTGGTATTCCAATTGGTCCGGCGGTTCATGAGTATTAACCTTTTTAAGTTTTACTCACATCGGCCATAAAGAGCGTATTCACACATGTTGGGATTATAGACAGGGACAAGGAGAGATTGAAAATGTCTGTGAAGACACTTGCCAGCTGGTCAGCGCATGCTTTAAGAATGTGCCCTGGTATTCTGTATGGACGGGTGGCCTTGCGAGTGTTAGTCTTTCACGCAAGACTCATTGTTGCATTCCTCAAAGCATGCATAAAATGCATCACTGGGCATCTCACAGATGGGTTTCCCTTTGTAATCTGTTATCATCTGCAAGCCCTGCCACATATTACGAGTGTCGGAACCAGTGAAGGTCATAGCAGACTTTCTTGTATGCGTCCGTGTTCTGTTCCTTGTAAGCGGTAGCTCTAGCCTTTAGCTTTTTGGATACGTTTGTATAGTCACTGCGGGGATGACGTTGTCTATGCGCTTATTGATGAAGTCCATGACTGATGTGGTTAACTCCTCAATGCTTTCGGATGAATCCTGGAACATACCCCAGTCTGCACTAGTAAAACAGGCTTGTAGCCTTGCGTCTGTTTCATCAGACCACTTCCGTATTGAGCGCATCACTGGTACTTCCCGTTTGAGCTTTTGTTTGTAAACAGAAAGCAGGAGAATAGATTTGCAGAAGGGATGACGAGGGAGGGCCTTGTATCCGTTTCTGTGTGTAGAATAAAAGTGGTCTAGAGTTTTATCGCCTCACTTTTGTGGCAGTGAGGTAGAACAGTTTTAAGTCTCCTCCCATTAGAAACACTGCCTCTGGGTGAGCGGATCCTTGTTTGTTTAAAACCCCATACAGTTTACTGAGTGCAGAAATGGTGTTGGCTTGTGAAGGGATGTAAACATCCATGATAATTACATATGAGAACTGTCTTGGTAAATAAATTGGTCTTCAGTTTAGCATGAGGTATTCTATATCAGGTGAGCAAACGCTCAAGATTTACTTCACAATGGAAATGGCGCAAAAGTTGTTGTTTATGAAGAGGCACACCCCTCCCTCTTTGGACTTTCCTGAGGCTGCCTTCATTCGATCGTGCCACTGCATGGAGAAACCACTGAGTTCTACGTACACTGACATCCAGCCACGTCTCTGCAAGTCATGTAATATTGCAGTTTTTCAAGTCTCTCTGAAAGGAGACTCTCGAGCAAAGCTCATCCATCTTATTCTCTAAAGACTGGACATTTGCCAATAGAACGGAGGAGAGTGCTGGTCGATTTTCTCTTTGTCAGTCTCACCAGGATGCTGGCTCGTCTACTGCATCTACGCCTGCTGCGTTTTGGCAGCCCATAAAACAAAGGAATGCAATCCGGTATGAACAAGGGAACAGCTGAGTCGGAGTCGGATTTGAAGTCGAAATCGAGGTTAGTTACTGCCGATCTGACGTCCAGAAGTGCTTGGCGTTCATATGAGGTAATAGTATGAACTTTCTGTACAAAAAAGTAAAGATACCAATGAAAAAAACTCTCTAAATAGCAAAGTTGGGTTGGAACTCGTAAGATGTCGCTCTTCTCCATCGGACTTGAGCAAGACTGACAGTCCTTAGTTGAACCTAAGGTTGTGTCGGAGGTTAGAGTGTTAAAGTAGCAGGGTTGGGTTGGGTCAGGGGAGGAAATGTGTTAATGGTTAGTACAGGCGCTCAATGGAGTTAAATGGAAATCAATATTGTTCATCAAATCAAATTTTATTTGTCACATACACATGTTTAGCAGATGTTATTGCGGGTGCAGTCATATCTAACAATTCACAACAATACACACAATACACACATCCTAAATGTAAAATAATGGAATTAAGGAATATTTCCGTAAATATTAGGATGAGCAATGTCAGAGTGGCATAGACTAAATACAGTAGAATAGAATACAGCATGTACAGTGGTTCTTCCTTTAAAAGTTGAGGCGTGCTGCAGCACAGCTTGCGGGGTGCCACAGAATTCTATGGCACATTATTTAAGTGTCAGCCATTGTTGCCAGAACGATGCCATTTACCACAATCTGCCACCATCTACCACAAGCTCAAAACTTTTAAAGGAAGAACCACTGTACATATGAGATGAGTAAAGCAAAAATATGTAAACATTTTTAAAGTGACTAATGTTCCATTATCAAAGTGGCCAGTGTTTTCAAGTCTATGTATATGGGGCAGCAGGAGCTAATCCTGCCTCTTAGGTGCATGGTTACGTAAACCGGAAGCCGCCTAGTGATGGCTGTTTAACAGTCTGATGGCCTTGAGATAGAAGCGGGATTTCAGTCTCTCGGTCCCAGGTTTCATGCACCAGTACTGACCTCGCCTTCTGGATGGTCGCGGGTTGAACAGGCAGTGGCTCTGGTGGTTGTTGTCCTTGATGATCTTTATGGCCTTCCTGTGACATTGGGTGGTGTAGGTGTCCTGGAGGGCAAGTAGTTTGCCCCCGGTGATCCATTGGGCAGACCGCACCACCCTCTGGAGAGCCCTGCGGTTGCGGGCGGTGCAGTTGGCGGTATCAGGCGGTGATACAGCCCGACAGGATGCTCTCAATTGTGCATCTGTAAATGTTTGTGAGGATTTGATGTGCCAATCTAAATTTCTTCGGCCTCCTGAGGTTGAAAAGATGCTGTTGCTCCTTCTTCACCACACTGTCTGTTTGGGGGGACCATTTCAGATTGTCAGTGATGTGTATGCTGAGGAACTTGAAGCTTTCCACCTGCACCACTGGGCCCGTCGATGTGGATAGGGGGCTGCTCCCTCTGCTGTTTCCGGAAGTTCACGATCAGCTCCTTTGTTTTGTCGACATTGGTTATTTTTCTGCCACCACACTCCCAGGGACCTCCCCTCCTCTTTGTAGGCTGTCTCGTCATTGTTGAGAATCAGGCCTACTACTGTTGTGTTGTCTGCAAACGTGATGATTGAGTTGGAGGCGTGCGTGGCCACGCAGTTATGGGTGAACAGGGAGTACAGGAGGGGTCTGAGCACGCATCCTTCACCACCAGGGGGCGGCCCATCAGGAAGTCCAGGACCCAATTGCACAGGGCGGGGTTCAGACCAAGGGCTCCGAGCATAGTGATGAGCTTGGAGGGTACTATGGTGTTGAATGCTAAGCTATAGTCAATGATCAGCAATCTTAAATAGGTATTCCTCTTGTCCAGATGGAATAGGGCAGTGTGCAGTGCGATGGCGATTGCATCGTCTGTTGATCTATTGGGGCGGTAAGCAAGTTGAAGTGGGTCTAGGGTGGCAGGTAAAGTAGAGGTGATATGATCCTTAACTAGCCTCTCAAAGGACTTGATGACAGAAGTGAGTGCTACAGGGTAATGCCTTTCTCTGTGTGTTATCGTATGTGTCTGGAAAACTATTACAACAATCCATCACCGCCCAATGCTGGACTATAAAGACATCAGGAAGAGGATGAGAAGGAAAGGGGAGAAGAGGGGGATAGGTATAATCTATACAGGGAGAAGGAGAAGATGGGTGGATGTACTATATACACAGCTCCACCATTGTGTCAAATGATTTATATACCACCAGTAAAGGCAATCAAATACTAAATTAAGTTGACAATACAATAAATCTCACTCACTGAATGGTTTAAAAATAACGGTATACCAAGCAGCCTGGAAGTAATTAAAAAAATGGCCACCTGTGTCAGTTTCACTTGAACTTTTAGTGTCTTTCCAGGGCCAGAGCTTTCTTTCAAACAGTAGTAAAACCACCACCAGTGAGTGTCAATGGCTCACAAAGGTATCATCCAGGCTAGTTATTGACTCTGACAGATCAGAGGTTGACTAAGTAACCCTCCAGAGGCCTATATATTTGTTCTAGCCTCTCTGCTACAGGAGCTAATCCTGTGTGTTTGTTTGGAGATTACTGCCACATCTGCTGCTTGCCCAGAACCACTGTTTGGTTTCCATGGACTGTCAGACCAATAGGGCTGTCCCCAGACCTGATAATATATTGTCGTGATAATGTTCCACCATAGACTTAGATAGAAATCACATCATTGTATCTGTCCCATTATGGCATATGTTAGAGCATGCACCATTGAGGCTATCTACATTTTGGAAGTAGTCAATGTTTTTCTTCTACTACATATATGAGTTGGCAAACAACCTGAAATGGTATATACTGCCACCGGTAGTGTGTTGTTTGAAAAGGTATAAAGCCAAAGTTAGCGATTTACTGCCACCTGCAGTCATGGAATGTTTACTCACAAGTACAATTCATTGGCTGATCTCTCCTGATGACCTGGACAAAATTATTTAATCATTCCTTCACCTAAAGGAAGTCACAACCAGTTGACGACTCCAAAAATGGTGAACGTCCTCAATGGCGGTGCTCATGCTAAAACAAGCTTTTGTGCACTAGAGTCCTCTATCATTCTCTATTGCCAAGCCACGCCCATCTGACTATTACTGCTCTGGTCTGGTTCCTCAGCGTAGGAAGAACCAGGCCAGAGCAGTATAGCGTAGATTGGCTTGGCTGGAACCATGCTAGAAAGGAAAATGTGAGAAGCGGAGCCAGAATAGTACAGGTCAGGTCGGTACAATAGCATGGAAAGGATATGCGTTTCCCTATCCCTATATGATGCTCATTGCTATAGGATCCAGGAGTTTTCCCTTGTGCAATGCTCTTGACCAGGAAACATTCTGGGTCTTAGTTAGTGTATACAGTACTTCGTCATTGCCCAAGTGTAGCCCACCACTCTTATGGTATACATAAGTGGAGGCTGATGAGGGGAGGACGGCTCATAATAATGTCTGGAACGGAGCAAATGGAATGGCATCAAAAACATGGAAACCACGTGTTGGATTTATTTGATACCATTCCACCAATTCCGCTCCATTCATTACCAAGAGCCCGTCCTCCTCAATTAAGGTGCCACCAACCTCCTGTGGTATACATGTACAGTGCATTCGGGAGGTATTCAGACCCCTTCCCTTTTTCCACATTGTTACGCTATTCTAAAATGTATACAGCCTTATTCTAAAATGTATTAAATGTTTTCCTCATCAATCTACACAAAATACCCCATAATTACGAAGTGAAAACAGGTTTTCAGAAATTCCTTATTTACATAAGTATTCAGACTATTTGCTAAGAGACTCGACATTGAGCTCAGGTGCACCCTGTTTACATTGATTATCCTTCAGATGGTTCTACAAATTGATTGGAGTCCACCTGTAGTAAATTCAATTGATTGGACATGATTTGCAAAGGCACACACCTGTCTATATAAGGTCTCACAGTTGACAGTGCATGTCAGCGCAAAAACCAAGCCATAAGGTCGAAGAAAATGTCCGTGGAGCTCCGAGACAGGATTGTGTCGAGGCACAGATCTAGGGAAGGGTACCAAAACATTTCTGCAGCATTGAAGGTCCCCAAGAATACAGTGGCCTCCATCATTATTAAATGGAAGAAGTTTGGAACCACCAGGACTCTTTCTAAATCTGTCCGCCTGGCCAAACTGAGCAATTGGGGGAGAAGGGCCTTTGTCAGGCAGGTGACCAAGAACTCGATGTCACTCTGACAGAGCTCCAGAGTTCCTCTGTGGAGATGGGAGAACCTTCCAGAAGGACAACCATCTCTGCAGCAACAATCGGGCCTTTATGGTAGAGTGGCCAGACGGGAAGCCACTACTCATTAAAAGGCACGACACCCCTCTTGGAAAGATTCTCAAGATTCTCTAGTCTGATGAAACCAAGATTGAACCATTTGACCTGAATGCCAAGCGTCACATTTGATGTAAACCTGGCACCGTCCCTACGGTGAAGTATGGTGGTGGCAGCATCATGCTGTGGGGATGTTTTTCAGTGGCAACGACTGGGAGACTAGTAAAGATAGAGGGAAAGATGAACCGAGCAAAGTACAGAGAGAGCATTGATGAAAACCTGCTCCAGTCCTCAGAATGGGGCGAAGATTCACTTTCCAACAGGACAACAACCCTAAGCACACAGCCAAGACAATGCAGAAGTGGCGTCGGGACAAGTCTCTGAATGTTCTTGAGTGACCCAGCAAGAGCAGGGACTTGAACCCAATCTAACATCTCTGGAGAGACCTGAAAATTGCTGTGCAACGTCGCTCCCCATCCAATCTGACAGCGCTAGAGATGATCTGCTGAGAAGAATAAGAGAAACTCCCCAAATATAGCTGTGCCAAGCTTGTAGCATCATACCCAAGAAGATTCAAGGCTGTCGTCGCGGCCAAAGTACTAAGTAAAGGGTCTGAATACTTTTGTAAATGTGATATATCAGTTTTTGTTTTTGATAAATTAGAAAAAATATCTAAAAATCTGCTTTGTGATTATGGGATATTGTGTGTAGATTGATGAGGGAATTAAAAAAAAAAACATTTTAGAATAAGGCTGTAAAAGTCAAGGGGTCTGAATACTTTCCGAATGCACTGTATGTGATGGCTTTAGGTGTATCCCACCAGGCGTGGGGTGCTGGGGAAGCTCTTCCTTATGCCCATGCACTTCTCCTGATCCAGGAACAAGGAGTTAGCCTTGATGGACAGGTCATGCTCCAGGGCAGCCTTGGTCTTCACCAGCTTCTGCAGGGTGTTCTCTGCCTCCATCAGTCTCTCACGCAGCTTGTGGATGGTGTCCTCTATCTCCCTCACTTCTCCCACCAGTCTGGAAATAGCGATAAGGATAGGGACAAGACAAGCGGAGGAGAAGAGGTAAATGGCAGAGAAGGAAGGGAATGTACCTGTAAAACGTCCTCATTTTACAGGCTATAAAATACCCACAACATGTTCGAGCCCTACCTGTGGTGTGGGTTGTCCCTGCAGAGCTCCACGTTGGGCCTGCGTGTCCTCTCGTCCAGCCTGGTCTGGGCCACCTTCAGGGGGCATTCCTTGTCCCTCAGAGCCTTCTTCAGGCTCTCTATCAGCATCTCTGTCTGGAAGATTTCCTGGAGGGTCTGCCAGTAGAAACAGGCGAGAGGGATAGTGAGATGATCCAGGGAGTAAGGAAACAGAGGAATTTAAGTGGTCAGGAATGGAGCAGTTCTAGCGGTTGAAATGGCGCTGTTACAACCAGTTTACAAACGGAACTGTCTATAATGCTATGGACGTCAATTGCAACCAGTTTTGCCTGCTGTGTAAGGGTTTGAGGTAAAGAGTTCTAGGAAACTCAAAGAACTTGTTTATTTACACCACACTGTTAGGTGATGTGAAATGTATAGTACAGATGCAGGTGTCTGAAAAAGCAAAACTAACACCAAATGTAACTGTAGATCAAATCAGATTAACACTGTACTGTACAGTACTTTCCTCCTTCTCATCCCACCATCACATTATCATGTTATCTCATTCCCCTGAATCACTCAACCACTCCTCAGAACCATCCCTGGCTGACTGACTGGCTGAGTGGCGTTATTAAAGACTGTGTGCCTCACATCATAGCTGCTGTCAATGGATAAACCCAGAGAACAGCTGAGGTGGATAGAGCCCTGCAACATCCAATTAACCCTTCGACAACAATGGGCTCCAGTGTCTACTACTCCACTACCAAGGGTATGTATCAGTGGAAAGTGTTGAACACAGGCAATGCCAGATAAATCTATGTTTGCTGTCCTTCTTTTGACAAGACTATTTAGCCTTGCAGTAACAAAGTTTGGTGAATTAGTTTGCATGCCTGGGTTCCATAACACGATTACAGTAAAAATAAGGCCTAGACCAGTGAAGAGGGTGATCACTCCACCAAACTCACATGTCTCTGCCCATCAAACGCTGATCTTGTGAGACACAAGTAAAAGGGGCTGAAAGGAGTTTTATTTTTCTCCTCATTGAACAGTAAAAGCAATGTGATAGGATTAAACCTTTGTTTTCCATTATCATGAAAGATGTCACGTGAAAATGCAATAGACCCTTGAATAGTTTGTTTACAACCCTGGAGAAAAAATTGCATAGACCAGCATAGGCTGGTGACCAGCCTTCGTTGTGTTTTCGCGAGTAATGGAAAACCGAGGCTGTCTGAAGACTTCGAGACTTTCACCAAATTGTCCCGAAAAACAGTTAATTACTCAGCGCTTCATTATCTGTTCACAATGCACATGAGTGACATTTGCCGTTCAACAATAAATAGCAGCCTGTGACTTTCAGATAGACATTTTCTTCCTCCACTGTTTTCATCAAAATTCTGTGGCGCAGCAGTAAGTTATTGACTTTCGTAACCTATAATCAGTTGGAATACCAGGTTTGCATACATCATGCTTCATTTTTTTGCCTTGAAGTTGACTATTTTTCAAAAACTGAATTTCTGGCATTATTTAGGATGCTTAACACAGAAGCGTATACTATACTAAATAAAACAAATGATTTTAACAACAGTGTGGTTTCACATAAAACAATTTTCAAAATAGTGTGCCTTCAACAGGATTCGACATCATACCCTCATTCCCCTGAGTATTCCATTGTCGACCTGCTAAGCTACTGTACCAGTCGGATGAAACGTTTTGTACAAAATCCCAAACGTTTTATAGTCCCGTACCCCTTCAAACATTCAACCTCCAGCTGCGTATCCCCTCTAGCACCAGGGTCACCGCACCCTCAAATTTGTTGTTTTTTGCCATCATTGTAAGCCTGCCACACACACACACTATACAATACATTTATTAAACGTAAGAATGTGTGTGAATTTTTTATCACAACCCTGCTTGTGGGAAGTGACAAAGAGCTCTTATAGGACCAGGGCACAAATAATAATATAATAATAATTGATCATTTTGCTCTTTATTTAACCATCTTACATATAAAACCTTATTTGTTCATCTAAAATTGTGAATAACTCACCACAGGTTAATTAGAAGGGTGTCATTTAAAGGATGCACATAAGTCTGCAATATTGGGTTATATTGGAGAGAGTCTCATTCTTAAATAATTTTCCACACAGTCTGTGCCAGTATTTAGTTTTCATGCTAGCGAGGGCCGAGAATACACTCTCACATAGGTACAAAGGGCATCAATGTCTTAACAGCGCAATTTGCCAAGGCAGGATCCTCTGAGCGCAGCCCAATCCAGAAATATGGCAGTGGCTTCTGATTAAATTCAATTTTCACAGTATGCTTGCTGCAATTTTGATGAGGCTCTCTTCATCAGATATCGGTAAGTGAACTGGAGGCAGGACATTGATAATGAATCCATTTGTTTGAGTCATCCGTTTTGGGAAAGCACCTGCATAATTGCGCACCCAACTCACTCAGGTGCTTCACTATATCACATTTGACATTGCCCGCAAGATTGAGTTTATTTGCACACAAAAAATACAATGATGGAAAGACCTGTGTGTTGTCCTTGTTAATGCAGACAGAGAAGTGCTACAATTTCTTCATCATAGCCTCAGTTTTGTCCCGCACATTGAATATAGTTGCGGAGAGTCCCTGTAATCCTAGATTCAGATCATTCAGGTGAGAAAAGACATCACCCAGATAGGCCAGTCGTGTGAGAAACTCATCATCATGCCAGCGGTCAGACAAGGGAAAATGATGGTCAGTAAAGAAAACGTTAAGCTCGTCTCTCTATTAAAAAAAACATGTCAATACTTTGCCCCTTAACAACCAACGCACTTCTGTATGTTGTAAAAGCATTACATGATCACTGCCCATATCATTGCATAGTGCAGAAAATACAAGAGAGTTCAGGGGCCTTGCTTGAAACAAAGTTAACCATTTTCACTGTAGTGTCCAAAACATCTTTCAAGCTGTCAGGCATTCCCTTGGCAGCAAGAGCCTCTCGATGTACGCTGCAGTGTACCCAAGTGGTGTCTGGAGCAACTGCTTGCACTCGCGTTACCACTCCACTATGTCTCACTGTCATGGCTTTTGCACCATCAGTACAGATACCAACACATCTTGACCACCAAAATCCATTTGATGTCACAAAGCTATCCAGTACGATTAAAAATAATTGAAGAATTAAGTCCTCCACAATAGTACGGGGCTTGCCTGTCCTAGCCACTTGGTAGCTCACCATATAAAACACCTCTAGCCCCTTCTTATTAATGGTATCTGTTGCTTTTATACATGACTTACTACTCGAAAGTCATCTTAATTCTCTTATTTTTCAAATTGGCATGTTTTGTTTCAAAATGTCTGTGCAAGAGTGAAGGTTTCATTGAGTTGTGAGATAGTGCTTTTGTGGCTGAGGAAAGGCACTACTCCCAATATAAGTGAACCCCAAATCAATGTAGTTCTCATTATATTTGTGCCTCTTCTATGGTCCAGGTGCAGGTGTAGTACTGCTGGTATGTGTCTCTATGGACGCGGGCCTTACTTTTTTTCTTCCAATTATTAATTTTCGCGCAAACGGAATGAGCAGCAGCTATGTTTGGCTACATACTGACCGTTAGTGGAATTCCCGCCAGATGGTAATCGTTCATGTGATTGGATGTTCATTATTTGACTAGGCTACCTGTATTTGACATTGTGTTGTTATTTCACTTCAACACTAGATGGTTTAATTGTATTTTTGACAGTGAAACGAGGCGAGAAAAAAAACTGCCCCAGATGTATAGCCCCTTTGGAAAATATAAATGGACTGTTTGAAAATGTGGTGATTTTTTTTCTTTAAAAAAAATACAAAATAAGTTTTATTTTTAAAAATGTGAATCACATTTTTATTTGGCGTACCCCGACGGCATTGCGCGTACACCTGAGGGGAATACCTGATCTACACTGATTAATGTGGATTTAACAAGTGACATCAGTTCACGGGCAGTGCAAGCATATTTATGTTCGGGAGAAAGTAAATGCAAAACATTATTTACAGGTCCATAGCAATTTGTTATTATTTTTGCGTTTCAGAAACGATCAGATACAGCAAATGTCAGCAAATATTCTGTTAACACTGCTAAAGACATTTGATCAAGTTTACCATTTATATTTCCCTTAGATGTACTGTCTTGGCCTAATTCCAATACCTACAAAGTAGACGGCAAATAAGGGTGTTATTGTCACCATAAAAGGTGACAATTCAGGCAGAGTTATAATGCTCCTTCACATTTGCACAGTTTTACATCAGGTTTTTTGTATTTTATTAGGATCCCCATTAGCTGTTGCGAAAGCAGCAGCTACTTTTTCTGGGGTCCACACAAAGCATGAAACATTAAGAGACAAGAATAGCTTAAGGACAGAACTACATACATGTTAAAAAGTCTCACATAGCCTACATATCAATACATACACACAAAATATATAGGTCAATTAGGGGAGAGGCTTTGTGCCGTGACGTGTTGCTTTATGTTAATAAAAAAACAGGTTTGCTGTTCATTTGAGCAATATGAGATGTATGGGAGTTTTACGTGATAATGGCTCTATATAATACTGTACGCTTTCTTGAATTTGTTCTGGATTTGGGGACTGTAAAAAGACCCTTAGTGGCATGTCTGGTGGGGTAAGTGTGTGTGTCAGAGCTGTGTGTAAGTTGGCTGTGCAAACAATTTGGAGTTTGAAACACATTCACATGTCTTATAAAAATAAGTGATTCAGTCAGTCTCTCCTCAACTTTTAGCCAAGAGAGACTGGCATGCATAGAATGCACATTTGATTACAATGTAAGACGTGCCGCTCTGTTCTGGGCCAGCTGCAGTTTAACTAGGTCTTTCTTTGCAGCACTTGACTACATGATTGGACAATAGTCAAGATAAGACAAAACTAGAGGACAGTAAGACTCAAAATAGCAGAGCATCTCTTTATTATGGACAGACCTCTTCCTCATCTTTACAACCATTGAATCTACAGTATATGTTTTTACCACGACTCCATAACTTATTCAACATTATCAGGTTCAGCTGAGGTTAGGGTTAGAGTTTAGGGAATGATTTGCATCAAATATAATGGTCTTAGTTTTAGAGTTTATTACTGGACACCCATTCCAAAACTGACTGTAACTCCTTGTAAAGGGTTTTAATGTCTTCATTAGCTGTGGTTGCTGACATGTATATGGTTGAATCATCAGCATACAAGGACACACAAGTTGTGTTTAATGCAAGTGGCAGGTCATTGGTAAAAATAGAATAGTAGAGGACCTAGAGAGCTGCAATATGGCAGAGGTTGAAAAGCCATAAAACTATGAAATAACACATATGGAATCATGTAGTAACCAAAAAAATATTTATATTTTATATTTGAGATCCTTGAAAGTAGCCACACTTTGCCTTGATGACAGGTTTGCACACTCTTGGCATTCTCTAAACAAGCTTCAATAGGTAGTCACTTGGAATGCTTTTCAATTAACAGGTGTGCCTTGCTAAAGGTTCTTTTGAGAAATGTTGTTTCTTTTAAAGATTAAGATTTAAAGAACTTTTAAAGATTCTATGGTGCTATGGTGAAACTGGCTCTCATGAGGACCGCCACAGAAAAGGAAGACCCAGAGTTACCTCTCCTGCAGAGGATAGGTTCATTAGAGATTGCAGCCTCAGAAATTGCAGACCAAATAAATGCTGCACAGCATGAGTTCAAGTAACAGACACATTAAAATATCATATTTTCAGAGGAGACTGCATGAATCAGGCCTTCATGGTTAAAATGCTGCAAAGAAACCACTACTAAAGGACACCAATAATAAGAAGAGACTTGCTTGGTCCAAGAAACACTAGCAATGGACATTAGACCGGTGGCAATCTGTCAAAATTTTAGATTTTTGGTTCCAACTGCAGTGTCTTTGTGTGACGCAGAGTAGGTGAACAGATGCTCTCCGTATGTGTGGTTCCCACCGTGAAGCATGGAGGAGGAGGTGTGATGGTTTTGGGGTGCTTTGCTGGTGACACTAAGTGATTTATTTAAAATTCAAGGAACACTTAACCAGCATGGCTACCACAGCATTCTGCAACAATATCATTTGTTTTTCAACAGGATAATGACCCAACACACCTCCAGGCTGTGTAAGGGCTATTTGACCAAGAAGGAGAGTGATGGAGTGCTGCATCAGATCACCCAACCTCAACCCATTTGAACTGGTCTGGGATGAGTTGGACCACAGAGTGAAGGAAAAGCATCCAACAAGTTTTCAGCATATGTGGGAACTCCTTCAAGACTGTTCCAGTTGAAGCTGGTTGAGAGAATGCCAAGAGTGTGCAAAGCTGTCATCAAGGCAATGGGTGGCTACTTTGAAGAATCTAAAATATATGTTGATTTGTTTAACACTTTTTTGGTTACTACATGATTCCATATGTGTTATTTCATAGTTTTGATGTGTTCACCATTATTCTACAATGTAGAAAATAGTAAAAGTAATGAAAATCCCTTGAATGAGTAGGTGTGTCCAAACTTTTGAATGGTACTGTATGTAAATTTGATATTTCTGAATTTGATTTTCAATAAAATAGCAAAAATGTCTAAAATCATGTTTTCAATTTGTGATAATGGGGTATTGTGTGTAGATAGGTAAAACATATATATTGATTCCATTTTAATTTAGGCTGTAACACAACAAAATGTGGAATAAGTCAAGGGGTATGAATACTTTCTGAAGGCACTGTATCTAGCTATATAAACCACAACCCTCTGCAAAAACGCCTGTTCCGATATTATTTACGAGGCAGTACTTATTTGAATTAGGTAAGAGAATATCATGTTACTATTGTTGTATTAAAATGAGAGTGAAGGCAATTTCTCCTTGTTCCCTTAATAATGAATCCAAGTGTTTCACATGGGGAGGGGACGAGTAACTTTATGTTTAAACTTTATCAATGTTGAAGCAACAGTCCAAACACACCAAAGGCTGGTTTAGCAACTTGATCAGCTAGACCATGCTGGTCGGCCAGCAGAACCAGCTAGACCATGCTGGTCAGACAAGCTAGACCATGCTGCAGTGTTGTGTTCAAGACCACCTAAAGCGAAACCGAATCAAGGCCAAGATCGGAGCCAAACGAATCCGTGTCAAGACCAAGGCCGGAGGGGGGCGAGACCGAGTCATAACCGAGACCGGGAGGGGGACAAGAGGTCCGAGACTGTATCGAGACAGAGACAAGAAAAATGTGAGTCCAATTAAAGACCATGATGGTAATTTTGTCAAATCCCCACCATAATAAGAGTTCAAAATGTCCAGTATTTCTGTGTTCATATTTCAGAACAACATATGGTTTCTTTAGACATTCAGAATAGTGAATAGATGCTGCTGAAGGCAAATAGAGCCACTATACAAATTCTTACTAACCCAAACACAGTGGAGCACAATGAGCCTTCTACACCTTCAGAGAAGGGCTAAGGATTTATAAAATAATGATTATAATAACATAATAATGATAATGATAATTAGATTATTATTTTCAATTAAATTCTGATTGAATCCCTTCAGTTTTGTTGGAAAGGAAAGGGTTAATTTAGAAGATAAATAAAATCCAATCAGGATTTTTCCTTGCTGGTCTTTGGGGAGATACATCTATCTAGCTAAATCAGCAATGGGCAAGGCCATCCGAAGCTGTTGCTGTTGTTAATCCTCTCTTTGAAAATAACGTGTGTGTGTGTGTGTGTGAAACATTGTTGCATTTAAAGTGGAAGCAACAGCACTTTAGCAACATGAAATCTTATACACCCCCAGGAAGATTGACACTTAAAAAAAATAATTCTGACAACATTCTTTTGGTGAACACATTTGCCAAAAGCCACAATATAGACCAGAATAGATTTCTGCAAATATGTAAACACCACAGGAGTCCTCTTACATTTGGAAACTTTACAATCCTATTGATCAAACAACCATGAAAAGGTAGGCTCTCCCTCCCTCAGTTATGCACATCAATAACAACAAGCTCAACAACTATTCCTAGCCAGAGCAAGATGAGCAAAAATCTAACGAAGGAACATTAGATAAACACTCTCAAACGTTTTCAAATTTGCACTGATAAACGATGGGGAACTGTAGCCTCCTCATCCTTCTGCAGCTTGCCTGCCAATGAATACTTGTCCTAACCAAGCACCCAAGCTCACTGCCTAAAGTTGGCTAGCTGGTTAGCTAGCTACTTCCAATCACAAATGAGAGAACACCTCACTCTGCCATTTTACTCTCCGATGCAGAGCTGATTAGGCTGTTTACATGATATCTAGAGCGTTCTTGACTAACTATTACTTCCTCCCCCCCTACATTTACTGACACCGGTCATATTCAGCAGTTGTTGCATGTTTGTAAATTCGTAATTTGTTCTGTGCTCTGGCACACTCAAACAAGAGTATTCTGTAATCGGAGTAGATAGCATATTTGCATTGAAAATTCACTTTGGCTAACTGTATAGCAGTCTGTCAAGTTCTTGCTAGCTAACCAAATGACACCTGCATCTCTGTGTATAGCCACCGAAAAACATTATGAGGGTAAAAAAAAAATCAATCACTCACCCACACCTCGAATGGCATGACATAACCTTCTCCTAGCAGCTAGGTGTTTTTAGTTTGCTACATACATATTCTAGCATATTAGCCACGTTATGACTGACTTGTGATCATTGCCCTTGCTAGTTTGATTGTGTTGACATTCCCAGCCTTAGTTACATTTGTCAGTTTTTGTCCAGAATATTGAGTAATTGAAACTGAAACATTGCATCCCGAATGGAGACAGCAAACAATGTACCAGGCCAGCTGTGATTTACAACCTGATAGCAATATTTTTGGATAATGTTTTGGTGAATTATATTAATCATGCATTGAACTGCATCCATCTATTCTGCCAACAATGTCTTAGTGTACGTAATGGAACGTTGAGTTAAATATAACTTATTTTTGAAACCTCCTATGAAGTTGGTTTTGGAACTGGGAATATTATATTTTTGACTGATATTCTAATTGTCTGTTTGTTTCATATCTGCAAAGTTATTAAAACGCTGTCAGTTCGACTTTAAACTTTATTTCACCGGTTACTTTGTGTGCTTAATTAAAATTAAAAAAAATTCAATGGGAAGTAATAGTTCTACATTTCGATTGGTAAATGCTTAATGGTTCGGTTTTATTATTCTTATGATTGGAACCTACTGGCCTATTATGGCCAAGTTTATGGACTGCTTATCATTTAACATCATGCTGTGTGTGATTGCTTTCCATTTGCCCTATGCAGTGGTGTAGTGAGTGGTGCCTTGAGAAGTGGATATACTCTAATTTTGCTTAAAGTTTTCAAATAGCCCGCCCAGTGAAGGAAAGGCACATTGTGTGGATAAAATATAATATTTTTTTAAATGAGTTTTCCTAGACTTTTCCAATTTTCACTCTCAAAATCACACTCTCAAAAATACAATAATTTGATGGGTCTTGAGTACTACAACACTGGCTTGCTGGACAGACGAGCTTGACCAGCATCTGACCAGCGCTGACCAACATAGACCAGCATGAACTAGCACGGACCAGCTTGAAATTTATGCTGGTCTATGCTGCTTTTTCAGTAGGAAAATCAATCAAAGACAGCAGTAAAATTTCAGCAATCATCAACTATGGTATGCAGGCAGTTAATAACCCCTTCCTTACTGTCCCCTGGACCTGATGTTGAAGTACTATGATGTTTAACAAGATACACTCAAACTGCATTTCACTGAGTTCAATGGAACTAAACAAAAAAGGGATTAAACATGAAAGACGATCTTGATGGTCATTGGTCAGGTAATGGTCAGTCACCTTAGCCAGGTGTGTCTGCAGGCTGTTCTTGGCATCGGCGGTCTCTGACATGCGGTTGGTGAAGGACACGTTGACCGTGTTGAAATGTTTCCACATCTCATTGGACGTGACGTTCAGCAGGATCTCAATAACATCACGCAGCTTGTGGGAAGCCGCCCGCTCGCTCTGGGAGTGAAGGATGTTGTCATCCGTGAACTTTGACCACGAGTCGGGCAGGGAGAGCCTGGTCAAGTGGGTGAGAAATGACAATGGACACAATGGTCAATTAATTGGGATGCCTTTGGAAGGCATGCAGGAGATACACTGGGGTGGATGCAGCTAGAGTTGAATTTGGGATTGGTGCTTTATAGTCAGACAAAATGTGAAGCACCTGTGTCAATACAATCTGAAGGTGATGACCCCTTCTGCTTTACTTCCATATCCAGTCCCGTACTAGTTTGAATGGGTTTAAAGATAATATCATCCAATTTGTGGAAATGCAGTCATTAAAGGTAGAATAAAGGTAGCAAAAATGAGGTTGCTACGAGCAGCACCGCATATATTGAGATGAGCGAGATGAAAGACTTCGTTCTCACATTGTCACACACAGTATCTGCACATGTGCAGAGAAGGGTGTGATTTCCATCTGGAACTCGGGGCGTTCCTGCATGTGGACATTCCTGCATCTGTGGGAACCTCTCTTTATACTTCTCCCGGTCCATTTTTAAGCTAGGACTCCGGTAACGTTACACAGGAGGGAGGCGGGGGGCAAATGTAAGTAGCTAGCAATCTAGGACACCAATAGACACTATCCTTCTGCCGAGCACTGCCTTCAAGGCGGGTCTGTTAATGTTACAGCAAGGGCAGGTGTTCAGCAGGCGGGGGAGAAGGACACTGGGCACTAGCTGGGCCTCCGGTAGTGATGTTATGTTTGATACAGGAGCTCTGAGGCATGTGTCGAAATCACTAAGCAGTGTACTTCGAAGCAGTGTGCCGATGCCTGTATTTCTTTATCAGACACACATGATCAGTGATGTCCAAAGCTTAGTTTCATCAAACAACCACCTGATTGGTTTGGTATTGGTTTGGTAGAAGACAAAAAGGCTATGCTCCACATGCGCTACGGAGTGTGGGACATCATCTATATTAATTTGGCTGCTCTAAATTATTTTGACACAAGAGTACACTGTGTTGATCAAAGCCTCGTAATGAGCCTATTTTTGACATGATTGGCTGGAAAACCGCAATACTTCAGGAAGCTTTGTTTCTCCAACGGAGTACACAGGAGGGGACGACACCGGTAGTTAGCTAGCTAGGACACCGGTAAACCGTGTTCCCACAGTTTTGTTAACGTTACAGTGAGGGCAGGGCGTCTGTTTATATATTACATCACTTCCTCACAGCTTTGATGAAGATAGGGATGGCATGTATATCTGTTACATCTGCTATACAATAAATCAACAGATTATACAGTTGAAGTCGGAAGTTTACATACACTTAGGTTGGAGTCATTATAATTCGTTTTTCAACCACTCCACAAATTTCTTCTTTACAAACTATATTTTTGGCAAGTCGGTCAGGACGTCTACTTTGTGCATGACACAAGTCATTTTTCCAACAATTGTTTATAGATAGATTATTTCACTTATAATTCACTGTATCACAATTCCAGTGGGTCAGAAGTTTTCATATACTAAGTTGACTGTGCCTTTAAACAGTTTGGAAAATTCCAGAAAATAATGTCATGGCTTTAGAAGCTTCTGATAGGCTAATTGACATAATTTGAGTCAATTGGAGGTGTACCTGTGGATGTATTTCAAGACCCACCTTCAAACTCAGTGCCTCTTTGCTTGACATCATAGGAAAATCAAAAGAAATCAGCCAAGACCTCAGAAGACAAAATGTAGACCTCCACAAGTCAAATTCATCCTTGAAGTTGGAAGTTTACCTACACCCTAGGCAAATACATTTAAACTCAGTTTTTCACAATTCCTGACATTTAACCCTAGTATAAATTCCCTGTTTTAGGTCAGTTAGGATCACCAATTTATTTAAAAAAATGTGAAATGTCTAAATAATTGTAGAGAGAATGATTTATTTCAGCTTGTATTACTTTCATCACATTCACAGTGAGTCAGAAGTTTACATACACTCAATTAGTATTTGGTAGCATTGCCTTTAAATTGTTTAACTTGGGTCAAACATTTCGGGTAGCCTTCCACAAGCTTCCCACAATAAGTTGGGTGAATTTTGGCCCATTCCTCCTGACAGAGCTGGTGTCAGGTTTGTCGGCCTCCTTGCTCGCACACACTTTTCCAGTTCTGCCCACAAATTCTCTATAGGATTGACGTCAGGACTTTGTGATGGCCACTCCAATACCTTGACTTTGTTGTCCTTAAGCCATTTTGCCCCAACTTTGAAAGTATGCTTGGGGTCATTTCCGACCAAGCTTTAACTTCCTTACTGATGTCTTGAGATGTGGCTGCACAATATCCACATAATTTTCTTCCCTCAAGATGCCATCTATTTTGTGAAGTGCACCAGTCCCGAAACAAGTTTTAATGACTCCAAACTAAGTGTATGTAAACTTCCGGTTTCAACTGTACCTACAATTGTATCTGTTTTTTTGTGGATTAATTTACTTCTACCAGACGCCTTTTGTTAAGATTTGTAATTGTTTTCATTTTTTTTCGCGCTTGAAGATCATGAAAATGTTTTACAATGTTCATGGCTGAGGGGGCAATCCCTTTCACAGCGTATACAGTATCTCCCATTTCAATCACAAAGCTGTATAACGTCCACATCTAAAGTAGTGGGTAGGTAGGACTTACGATGGGTCCAGTCTCTCGATCCCTCTGTAGTAGCTGATCCCGTCTGACGCATTCCTGAGATGGTGACACTTATTGTCTATTCTCTGGGCTGTCACCTTGTCACTGAGGTCTCTCTCCAGCTCATGCTGAGCTGCTCGGTTTGACCTGATGGAAGTAACACACACAGAGGCATAGTAACACTTTAACACTTGACGTTACGCCGACAGGTGTAATGTTTTATTATGTTATGAGCATGTATGAGCCGTTATGTGTTATTATGAGACTTATCATTGTAAATATATTTCTATACCTGGAGAGAGACCTTTTTTTAGCTTGCTTTTTCCTGAGTAGGACTATTGGTTAAAATGGCCCCTACACTGCAAATTCTCCAGTGTTAAAAAACAAACAAAACTAACACTGAGAGGGTTAAATCAACACTCTGTGGACCCATATAGATGCTGGAACAGTGTTACGTTAACACAATGGTTAGTGTAAAGCATTATTCAAAAATATCCCCGAGTGCCTTGCCTTTCGAGTAAATTGTACAGTTACCACCCATGACTGTGGTTTGTTAGTGACAGAGACATCAATGTTGCTTTATCAATTTTCAGTCCAACGTACTTCACCAAGTGAGATCCTAAGCAAATACGTTACCATTAAATAAGTATATTGTTTAAATATATTATTTAACACAATATGGCCTGTTTTAGACAGGCAGCCTAATTCTGATCTTTTTTCACTAATAGTTTTTTTGACCAATCATATCAGCACTGAAAAATAGCTGATGTGAATAGATCTAATGTGATTGGACAAAATACCAATTAGTGGAAAAACGAATTGAGCTGCAGGTATAAACGCCGCCTAGCATACATATTTCATAAGGCCTTATTTTAAGGGGCTAGTTCTACCCTAATAGAGGGGCCTGAAACTAATACACATACACTTTGAACCGAAAATATTCCCATCATCATCATATTTCCAAGCATGCTCTATTACAGGTTGCTTTTTTAAATGGTTTGTATATCTACAGTATCTACAGTGCATTCAGACCTGACATTTCATCCATTTTAGAAAAAGGCTCTCACGTAACAAAATGTGGTCTGGATACTTTCTGCAATGTATGTTTGTGGATGTACATTGATTGATTGATTCATTAATTTATATTATGTTTTTGGTCCAGGAATGGAGCACTACCGGGTAATCTGAAAAGTCATAGTCAATCAATCAATAATACTGTATAATAATACTTTTAGCAAAACATTTTATTTTCCATATACAATCAAATCAAATCAAATCAAAGCTAATTTTATTTGTCACATACACATGGTTAGCAGATGTTAATGCGAGTGTAGCGAAATGCTTGTGCTTCTAGTTCCGACAATGCAGTGATAACCAACAAGTAATCTAACTAACAATTCCAAAACTACTGTCTTATACACAGTGTAAGGGGATAAAGAATATGTACATAAGGATATATGAATGAGTGATGGTACAGGGCAGCATACAGTAGATGGTATCGAGTACAGTATATACATATGAGATGAGTATGTAGACAAAGTAAACAAAGTGGCATAGTTAAAGTGGCTAGTGATACATGTATTACATAAGGATGCAGTCGATGATATAGAGTACAGTATATACGTATGCATATGAGATGAATAATGTAGGGTAAGTAACATTATATAAGGTAGCATTGTTTAAAGTGGCTAGTGATATATTTACATAATTTCCCATCAATTCCCATTATTAAGTGGCTGGAGTTGGGTCAGTGTCAATGACAGTGTGTTGGCAGCAGCCACTCAAT
The DNA here is from genome assembly GCF_023373465.1 of Oncorhynchus keta. Lineage (NCBI taxonomy): Eukaryota > Metazoa > Chordata > Actinopteri > Salmoniformes > Salmonidae > Oncorhynchus > Oncorhynchus keta. Next base: position 26,393,352 of record NC_068444.1, on the reverse strand, counting down.
GTTAGTGATGGCTGTTTAACAGTCTGATGGCCTTGAGATAGAAGCTGTTTTTCAGTCTCTCGGTCCCAGCTTTGATGCACCTGTACTGACCTCGCCTTCTGGATGATAGTGGGGTGAACAGGCAGTGGCTCGGGTGGTTGATGTCCTTGATGATCTTTATGGCCTTCCTGTAACATCGGGTGGTGTAGGTGTCCTGGAGGGCAGGTAGTTTTCCCCCGGTGATGCGTTGTGCAGACCTCACTACCCTCTGGAGAGCCTTACGGTTGAGGGCGGAGCAGTTGCCGTACCAGGCGGTGATACAGCCCGCCAGGATGCTCTCGATTGTGCATCTGTAGAAGTTTGTGAGTGCTTTTGGTGACAAGCCGAATTTCTTCAGCCTCCTGCGCTGCTGCGCCTTCTTCACGACGCTGTCAGTGTGAGTGGACCAATTCAGTTTGTCTGTGATGTGTATGCCGAGGAACTTAAAACTTGCTACCCTCTCCACTACTGTTCCATCGATGTGGATAGGGGGGTGTTCCCTCTGCTATTTCCTGAAGTCCACAATCATCTCCTTAGTTTTGTTGACGTTGAGTGTAAGGTTATTTTCCTGACACCACACTCCGAGGGCCCTCACCTCCTCTCTGTAGGCCGTCTCGTCGTTGTTGGTAATCAAGCCTACCACTGTTGTGTCGTCCGCAAACTTGATGATTGAGTTGGAGGCGTGCGTGGCCACGCAGTCGTGGGTGAACAGGGAGTACAGGAGAGGGCTCAGAACGCACCCTTGTGGGGCCCCCGTGTTGAGGATCAGCGGGGAGGAGATGTTGTTGCCTACCCTCACCACCTGGGGGCGGCCCGTCAGGAAGTCCAGTACCCAGTTGCACAGGGCGGGGTCGAGACCCAGGGTCTCGAGCTTGATGACGAGCTTGGAGGGTACTATGGTGTTGAATGCCGAGCTGTAGTCGATGAACAGCATTCTCACATAGGTATTCCTCTTGTCCAGATGGGTTAGGGCAGTGTGCAGTGTGGTTGAGATTGTGTCGTCTGTGGACCTATTTGGGCGGTAAGCAAATTGGAGTGGGTCTAGGGTGTCAGGTAGGGTGGAGGTGATATGGTCCTTGACTAGTCTCTTAAAGCACTTCATGATGACGGAAGTGAGTGCTACGGGGCGGTAGTCGTTTAGCTCAGTTACCTTAGCTTTCTTGGGAACAGGAACAATGGTGGCCCTCTTGAAGCATGTGGGAACAGCAGACTGGTATAGGGATTGATTGAATATGTCCGTAAACACACCGGCCAGCTGGTCTGCGCATGCTCTGAGGGCGCGGCTGGGGATGCCGTCTGGGCCTGCAGCCTTGCGAGGGTTAACAACTTTAAATGTCTTACTCACCTCGGCTGCAGTGAAGGAGAGACCGCATGTTTTCGTTGCAGGCCGTGTCAGTGGCACAGTATTGTCCTCAAAGCGGGCAAAAAAGTTATTTAGTCTGCCTGGGAGCAAGACATCCTGGTCCGTGACTGGGCTGGGTTTCTTCTTGTAGTCCGTGATTGACTGTAGACCCTGCCACATGCCTCTTGTGTCTGAGCCGTTGAATTGAGATTCTACTTTGTCTCTGTACTGACGCTTAGCTTGTTTAATAGCCTTGCGGAGGGAATAGCTGCATTGTTTATATTCGGTCATGTTACCAGACACCTTGCCCTGATTAAAAGCAGTGGTTCGCGCTTTCAGTTTCATGCGAATGCGGCCATCAATCCACGGTTTCTGGTTAGGGAATGTTTTAATCGTTGCTATGGGAACGACATCTTCAACGCACGTTCTAATGAACTCGCACACCGAATCAGCGTATTCGTCAATATTTTTATCTGACGCAATACGAAACATGTCCCAGTCCACGTGATGGAAGCAGTCTTGGAGTGTGGAGTCAGCTTGGTCGGACCAGCGTTGGACAGACCTCAGCGTGGGAGCCTCTTTTTTAAGTTTCTATCTGTAGGCAGGGATCAACAAAATGGAGTCGTGGTCAGCTTTTCCGAAAGGGGGGCAGGGCAGGTTCTTATATGCGTCGCGGAAGTTAGAGTAACAATGATCCAAGGTTTTACCACCCCTGGTTGCGCAATCGAAAGGCTGATAACATTTAGGGAGTCTTGTTTTCAGATTAGCTTTGTTAAAATCCCCAGCTACAATGAATGCAGCCTCCGGATAAATGGTTTCCAGTTTGCAAAGAGTTAAATAAAGTTTGTTCAGAGCCATCGATGTGTCTGCTTGGGGGGGGATATATACGGCTGTGATTATAATCGAAGAGAATTCTCTTGGTAGATAATGCGGTCTACATTTGATTGTGAGGAATTCTAAATCAGGTGAACAGAAGGATTTGAGTTCCTGTATGTTTCTTTCATCACACCATGTCTCGTTAGTCATGAGGCATACGCCCCCGCCACTCTTCTTACCAGAAAGATGTTTGTTTCTGTCGGCGCGATGCGTGGAGAAACCCGTTGGCTGCACCGCCCGGATAGCGTCTTCCCAGTGAGCCATGTTTCGGTGAAGCAGAGGACGTTACAGTCTCTGATGTCCCTCTGGAATGCTACCCTTGCTCGGATTTCATCAACCTTGTTGTCAAGAGACTGGACATTGGCAAGAAGAATGCTAGGTAGTGGTGCGCGATGTGCCCGTGTCCTGAGTCTGACCAGAAGACCGCTACGTTTCCCTCTTTTACGAAGTCGTTTTTTGGGGGTCGCTGCATGCGATCCATTCCGTTGACCTGTTTGTAAGGCAGAACACAGGATCCGCGTCGCGGAAAACATATTCTTGGTCGTACTGATGGTGAGTTGACGCTGATCTTATATTCAGTAGTTCTTCTCGACTGTATGTAATGAAACCTAAGATGACCTGGGGTACTAATGTAAGAAATAACACGTAAAAAAAACAAAAAACTGCATAGTTTTCTATGAACGCGAAGCGAGGCGGCCATCTCTGTCGGCGGCGGAAGTACATGAATCTGTAGAAACAATGAGAATAGAAAGGTTCAGAACTTTTGTTAAACATCCCAGCTTAGTTGAAAAATATATGGCAAATAGAAATCCAATTAGGATGGTGTTAAGAGATAGATGGGAGGGGTTGAATGGAGCTGAAGTTGGGACTAATAACAGCAAGATAACTAATGTAAAACATACTGTGTCCGTAAAACATATATAGGTTAAGAACTTTTTTGAAAAAGTACAGTTGTAACGGCTCTCTTCTATCTCCTCCTCTGACGAAGAGGTGGAACAAGGATCGGACCAAAATGCAGCGTGATAATGATTCATGATATATTTTAATGAAGGAAAAACTATACATGCAGAAACTACAAAAATAATTAAATGAAATAATGAAAACCGAAACAGCCCTGTCTGGTGCAAACACAAAGACAGGAACAATCACCCACGAAACACACAAAGAATATGGCTGCCTAAATATGGTTCCCAATCAGAGACAATGAAATCACCTGCCTCTGATTAATAACCGCCTCAAGGCAACCATAGACTTTCCTAGACAACCCTACTCAACCACAATCCCAATACCTACTAAAACCCCAATACAAAAACACACCACAAAATAGACCCATGTCACACCCTGGCCTGACCAAATAAAGAAAGAAAACACAAAATACTAAGACCAAGGCGTGACAGAACCCCCCCAAGGTGCGGACTCCCGGCCGCACACCTAAACCCATAGGGGAGGGTCCGGGTGGGCGTCAGTCCACGGTGGCGGCTCCGGCTCGGGACGTGGACCCCACTCCAACCAAGTCTTAGTCCCCTTGTAACGCGTCCTATGACCATGGCCTAGTAGTCCCCTTGTAACGCCGCTGACCATGGCCTAGTAGTCCTCACCCAGAACCCCACTGGACTGAGGGGCAGCTCGGGATTGAGGGGCAGCTCGGGACTGAGGGGCAGCTCGGGACTGAGGGGCAGCTCGGCACTGAGGGGTAGCTCGGCACTGAGGGGAAGCTCGGCACTGAGGGGAAGCTCGGCACTGAGGGGAAGCTCGGCACTGAGGGGAAGCTCGGCACTGAGGGGAAGCTCAGCACTGAGGGGAAGCTCAGCACTGAAAGGAAGCTCAGGCAGGTAGTGGGCTCCGGCAGATCCTGGCTGGCTGGCGGATCTGGAAGAGTCTGGTTGACTGGCGGATCTGGAAGAGTCTGGCTGACTGGCAGATCTGGAAGATCATGGCTGATTGGTGGATCTGGAAGATCATGGCTGACTGGCGGATCCTGGCTGACTGGCGGATCTAGCTTCTCTGGCTGCTCCATGCAGACTGGCAGCTCTGGCTGCTCCATGCAGACTGGCAGCTCTGGCTGCTCCATGCAGACTGGTACCTCTGGCTGCTCCATGCAGACTGGCAGCTCTGTGCAGACTGGCAGCTCTGACTGCTCCATGCAAACTGGCAGTTCTGGCTGCTCCATGCAGACTGGCAGCTCTGTGCAGACTGGCAGCTCTGACTGCTCCATGCAAACTGGCAGTTCTGGCTGCTCCATTCAGACTGGCAGCTCTGGATGCTCCATGCAGACTGGCAGATCTGGCTGCTCCATGCAGACTGGCAGCTCTGGCTGCTCCATGCAGACTGGCAGCTCTGGCTGCTCCATGCAGACTGACATCTCTGGCTGCTCCATGCAGACTGGCAGCTCTGGCTGCTCCATGCAGACTGGCAGCTCTGGCTGCTCCATGCAGGCTGACAGCTCAGGCTGCTCTATGCAGGCTGACAGCTCAGGCTGCTCTATGCAGACAGACAGCTCCGGCTGCTCCATGCAAGCTGGCAGCTCTGGCTGCGCTAAACAGGCAGGAGACTCCAGCAGCGCTGTAGAGGAGGAAGGCTCTGGCAGCGCTGAACAGGCGGGAGACTCCGGCAGCACAGGAGAGGAGGAAGGCTCTGGCTGTGCTAAACAGGCGGGAGACTCCGACAGCGCAGGAGAGGAGAAAGGCTCCGACAGCGCTGAACAGGCGGGAGGCTCCGGCAGCGCAGGAGAGGAGAAAGGCTCTGGCAGCGCTAAACAGGCGGGACGCACTGAAGGCCTGGTGCGTGGTGCTGGCACTGGTGGTACTGGACCGAGGACACGCACAGGAAGCCTGGCGCGGGGAGCTGCCACCGGAGGACTGGTGTGTGAAGGTGGCACAGGATGGACCGGTGTACTGGAGAGCCTGAGAGCAGGACTGGCACAGGACGTGCAAGGCTAGGGAGGTGCACAGGAGGCCTGGTGCGTGAGACTGGCACAATCTTCACCAGCCGACTAACACGCACCTCAGGACGAGTATGGAGCGCTGACCCGGGTGCCATCAAATCCCCGACACGCTCCGTCGGACGAATATCGTACCTAAAGCACCAAACTAGCAACTCCCTCATTACTCTCTCCTCCAATTTACCCATTAACTCCTTCACAGTCTCTGCTTCGCTCACCTCTAACACCGGCTCTGGTTCTGGTCTCCTCCTTGGCTCCTCACGATAAACAGGGAGAGTTGGCTCAGGTCTGACTCCTGACTCTGCCACACTCTCCCTGAGCCACCCCCCACCCCCAATACATTTTTGGGGCTGACTCTCGGTCTTCCGTCCGCGCCGCCATGCCTGCTTCGCCAACTCCATTCTCCGATAACCTGCTTCGCACTGCTCCAGCGAATCCCAGGCGGGCTCCGGCACTCTCTCTGGGTCGACCGCCCACCTGTCTATTTCCTCCCAAGTAGTGTAGTCCCGATATTGTTGCTCCTGCTGCCGCTGTTGCTTCTCCTCATACCAGCACCTCTCAGCTCTCGCCGCCTCCAGTTCTTATTTGGGGCGGCGATATTCTCCAGGCTGATCCCAGGGTCCTTCTCCGAACAATTCATCCTCCCATGTCCGTTCCTCCTTTCGCTGCTTCTGCTGTCGCTGCCTGTTGACACGCCGCTTGGTCCAGTTGTGGTGGGTGATTCTGTAGCGGCTCTCTTCTATCTCCTCGTCTGACGAAGAGGTGGAACAAGGATCGGACCAAAATGCAGCGTGATAATGATTGATGATATATTTTAATGAAGGAAAAACTATACATGCAGAAACTACAAAAATAATGAAATGAAATAATGAAAATCAAAACAGCCCTATCTGGTGCAAACACAAAGACAGGAACACGCCACAAAATAGACCCATGTCACACCCTGGCCTGACCAAATAAAGAAAGAAAACACAAAATACTAAGGACCAAGGCGTGACCACAGTTTGAAAGATATGGCAAATAGAAAAATAATATATGGGAGAGGTTGAGGAAGGACAAGAGTTAAAAACAAACGGAAAAAGTGTCCATTAAAATAACATCAAATTGATCAGAAATACAGTGTAGACATTGTTAATGCTGTAAAGGACTATTGTAGCTGGAAACGGCAGATTTTTAATGGAATATCTACATAGGTATTACAGAGGCCCATTATCAGCAACCATCACTCCTGTGTTCCAATGGCACGTTGTGTTAGCTAATCCAAGTTTATCACTTTAAAAGGCTAATTGATCATTAGAAAACCCTTTTGCAATTATGTTAGCACAGCTGAAAACTGTTGTTTTATTAAAGAAGCAATACAACTGGCCTTCCTTAGACTAGTTGAGTGTCTGAAGCATCAGCATTTGTGGGTTTGATTACAGGCTCAAAATGACCAGAAACAAAGACCTTTCTTCTGACACTCGTCAGTCTATTCTTGTTCTGAGAAATTAAGGCTATTCAATGCAAGAAATGACCAAGACACTGAATATCTCGTACAACGCTGCATACTACTCCCTTCACAGAACAGTGCAAACAGTCTCTAACCAGAATAGAAGGAGGAGTGGGAGGCCCTGGTGCACAACTGAGCAAGAGGACAACCCTACCCTCAGGTCACATAATTCTGCCTTACAACGCTTTGGGTGGTTCCTACTGGAAACTAGCCAGAGTTCAGATTCTAATATGTGATTTATCTTTGTTAAGTATAAGAGTAACCAATCAATTATCCACAAACATAGATATTGAAGTAAACAATTCTCAGAATCAACCTGCTATAGAGCATGCTTGGAAATATGATACTGATGGGCATGGTTTTGGTTCAAAGTGATGCGTATGATTTTTAGGGTTGAACTAGCTCCTTAATAATATAAGGCCTTATGAAATACATATGGTATTGTGTTAAATACTAAAAATAAAAACTTACTCACTTAGGATCTCACTTGGTGAAGTCCATAGGACTGAAAATGGATGAATGCAACAAACATGTCACTGTCCCTAACAAATATAGTCATGAGTGGTAATACAATTTACACGAAAGACAAGGCACTCTGGGAAATATTTGAATAAGGCTGTACACCAAACAGTATGTATTTTAATACGGTTCTGGTGTCTATATGGGTCCACAGACTTAACACAGTCAGTGTTGATTTAACACTCTCTGTGTTGATTTCTCTCTTTTTTTTTACACTGGAGGATTTGATATGTAGTTTTCAAACAGTGAAGGCCTATTATACAGTAGTCCTGTCCATACTCTAGGAGTGTAGACTCACGCTAGTTGAGCGATGGCTTTGTCTAGATGTCTCCTCATCCTCTCCTGGCATGACTTAATGGTCTCCACTTCCTGGTTACATAATGAGCAAAACAGGTATCAGCTCAGTTAATAAGGTTCTGATCATTAGGATTAATAGTCATAAGTCATGATTGTATTGACATGTCTTTGTTTGTACCCTTATGAGATCTTTCTCCACGTTGTCGTGAACCAGATCAATGGACATTCGCTTCTCTCTGTGATACAGGCATTCTTGGGACACCTGTTGATGGTCACACAATATTAATTTAGTGTCCCGAATGGCACCCTATTCCCCTACATGGTGAACTACTTTTGACCAGGGCCCATCGTGCACTACTTTTGATTAGAGCCCGATGGGCTCTGGCCCAAAGTAGGCACTATATAGGAAATATATTAGTGCAGTAGTGTAAAGTACAGACAGAGTCTGGTGTGGTAGAAGGATGGTCTTCCAATCTAATGGCCAAATAACTCTACGTTATCTAATATTGAAAACAAAAAACAATGTTTTAGCTGAAAATTAATGGAAATTCACATGCGTACCACAATGCCCACTCCACCCATTCTCTAACCAGATTTTCCAGCACACAGCTCTGACCTACTGAAGTAGGTATGTTGGTCTGTTGTACTTGAAACAATGTGTAGGCAGGTGTCTTCGAATTCAAACCTTCTCAAACAGCCTAATTTATACTCTTACAGGAGGTGCTCCCACAATAATGGGATTTGTACCGCATACACGGTAAGTATTTGATTCTTCACACAACACAGTAAGACATTATCCCATTCCGCTATCTTTTCAATGTTTTTTTTATTACATGAAAGCAAGCCTTGCTTTTATACTTACAAGACCCTCAGGCTTGATTTAGTTAGGGGTTTTGTTGTGTAGTAATGTATTTCCTTCAACTTTTTTTTTTTTTTTTTACATGTCATTGAGAAAAATATAACATCCTCTTTTTGGTCATTATGTGTCCAACATAACAACAGGGGGTATTGTGTTGGACACAGTCACTCATACAGATATAATGAGCTAGCATGTCTGCATTCCTGATTTACAGTGCATTTGGAAAGTATTCCTCTTTGATCTCCCCCCAAACCCCATAATGAAAAAGTGAAAAAGTGATTTGATTTTTTAGCGAATTTATGAAAATAAAAAACCCTAAAAACCCTGCATTGTGCATGTAATTTGAAAAATGATTAGTGTTTTTGTTAACAGAGGGATGTGATCAAATCAAATCAAACTTTTTGTCACATGCGCCGAATACAACAACCTTTCCGTGAAATGCTAACTTACAAGCCCTTAACCAACAGTGCAGTTCAAGAAGAGTTAAGAAAAAAACCTTTGTTATGAGTCTCAAAAGAGTTTTAAAAAAAACTTTTGTTATGAGTCTCAAAATTGAGCTCAGATGCATCCTGTTTCCATTTGTTATCCTTGATGTTTCTACAACTCGATTGGAGTCCATCTGTGGTAAATTAAATTGATTGGACATGATTTGGAAAGGCATACGCCTGTCTATATAAGATCCCACAGTTCACAGTGCATGTCAGAGCAAAAACAAAGCCAATAGTTTGAATGATTGTCCTTAGAGCTCCGAGACAGGATTGTGTCGAGGCACAGATCCAGGGAAGGGTACCAAAGAATGTCTGCAGCATTGAAGGTCCCCAAGAACACAGTGGCCTCCATCGTTTGGAACCACCAAGACTCTCCCTGCCAAACTGAGCAATTGGGGCGAAAGGCCTTGGTCTGGGAGGTGACCAAGAACTCGATGGTCACTCTGACAGAGCTCCAAAGTTCTTCTCTGGAGATGGGAGAACCTTCCAGAAGGACAACCATCTCTGCAGCACTCTACCAAACAGGCCTTAATGGTAGAGTGGCCAGACGGAAGCTACACTTCAGTAAAAGGCACGACAGCCTGCTTGGAATTTGCCAAAAGGCATCTTTGAATGCCAAGCGTCACGTCTGGAGGAAACCTGGCACCATTCCTATGGTAAAAAATTGTAGTTGCAGCATCATGCTGTGGGTATGTTTTTAGCTGCAGGGACTGGGAGACTAGTCAGGCTTGAGGGAAAGAAAAACGGAGCAATGTACAGAGAGAGCCTTGATGAAAACTTGCTCCAAAGTGCTCAGGGCCTCAGATAGGGACAACGGTTCACCTTCCAACAAAACAATAACCCTAAGCACACAGCCAAGACAACACAGGACTGGTTTCGGGACAAGTCTCTGAATGTTCTTGAGTGGCCCAGCCAGAGCCTGGTCTTGAACCCAATCAAACATCTCTGGAGAGATTTGATAATAGCTGTGCAGCGACGCTCCCCATCCAACCTGACAAAGCTTTAGAGGATCTGCAAAGAAGAATGGGAGAAACTCCCCAAGTCCAGGTGTGCCAAGCTTGAAGCGTCATACCCAAGAAGACTCAAGGCTGTAATCGCTGCCAATTGGTGCTTCACCAAAATACTGGGTAACGGGTCTAAATACTTATGTAAATGTCATATTTTCATTTTTAATAAATTAGCAAAAAAATCTAAAAAAACAGTTTTGCTTCGTCATTATGGGATATTGAAAAAAACTATTCCATTAATTTTAGAATAAGGCTGTAAACCTACCAAATCATATCCAATCAATTGAATTTACCACAGGTGGACTCCAAGTTGAAGAAACATCTCAAGGATGATCAATGAAAACAGGATGCACCTGAGCTAAATTCCGAGCCTCATAGCAAAGGGTCTGAATACTTATGTCGTGACTTGACTTTAACGTTAATTTGAGGACTGTTATTTATCTAATCAACTAACTATGTTTAATTGTTACCCAATTTAAATTAATAATGTAACAATGAACTCATTAGGATTTGGGCACATTGAGAGTGGTTCTTTTAAGAGTTACCATCTCCCAAAGTCAACTCGAAAAGGTCTTTACCTATCACATCTATAAACAGTCAACTTCTAAATCATAACCGTGTATCATATCATCATTCTGAACAGTTGTAACCTCCTTGCACCTGCAATGATTAAGTATTACACATATAGGTTTAATTATTTATTTACTAGCTACTTAAATGGCAACACGGGATAAACATACACACTTAACATGTTAAAAACAGGTCCCTAGCAAAATGACACAACATGGCTGCTTGTTACTCTAACTTAATAAGATTGTAACGTAATACTCTAACAGTAATCATATACTTTGCACGCAAACCGCCGTCTTCTTTGAGCAAGTATTCATGATAGTTTATATATGAAATGTCTGGGTTCACCATGTATCTCTCTCTGAACCAGGCCTCCTTGGAAAGGGGGTTGGGTCTTTTACAGGCATGCTTGTCAGGCTCTGATTGTCCAAAAGGGTTCCAACAAGACTTCTATTGTTGTTTTCTTCTGTAGTTGTCTGGTATCCAGTGACTTGTCGTGTAAACCTGAACAGGACAACAGAGTTTATGTTCCTTCCATTCGCTCGTGAAGATGCTTCTTTGAAGATAGGCTAGCCAGCCAGGTCGATGGTTCCCAGTGGGGTAATGAGAGTAGTGTAATACGGTGGTTTGAGCAGAGTAGTAGGACGGTCCTACTTAAATTCGCTTTCAAAGATACTTTACTTAGGACAGCTTATCAGTTGCACCAGTGATTTACACAGTTTGGTTCCGTCAGACTGACACACTCTCTGACCTCACTCGGGGGCGTGACTTGTCACTTGTACAAAGTAAGGTAAAACAATTATCTCTTATAGTTTCTCAAATCACAGCAAGTGGTACCGGAGTGCCAACTCTAGGACCAAAAGGCTCCTTAATAGCTTCTACTCCCAATCTATAAGACTGCTGAACAATTAATTAAATGGTCACCGGACTATTTACATTGACAGCTACTCGCTGTTTATCATCTATGCATCATCACTTCACCTCTATCTACATGTACAATTTACCTCATCTAACCTGTACACACTGACTCGGTACCGGTACCCCCTGTATATAGCCTCGTTATTGTTATTTTATTGTGTTACTCTTTATTATTTTTTACTTAAGTTTATTTGGTAAATATTTTCTTAACTCTTCTTGAACTGCACTGTTGGTTAAGGGCTTGTAAGTTAGCATTTCACGGAAAGGTCTATACTTGTTGTATTCGGAACATGTGACAAAAAGTTTGATTTTATTTGATCACATCCCTCTGTTATCAAAAACACTTTAATCATTTTTCAAATGACATGCACAATGCATAGCATGGAAACTTTTCACATGTAGTGGGTATACTTTCCCAATTACAGTATTTCCTTTATAACATTTTTAATGACATCACAAAATAACAAATACAATTTACATTAGTGTTCTATAGATCGCCTCTGACCATTCTCAACATTCTATGTTAGAAATATTGCTCTAGTATTCACTTTTGAACGTGTTAGAGTTCCAACGCGAAAAATAATCTTGAAACAAAGAGCATTCCTTGGGTGAATATTGTGGAGGGAGACCTGCATCTTCTCCACTTGATTCGAGTAGGTGTGTCCAGACTTTTGACTGGTACTGTATATACACAAATTATGATTTGATTGGTATGACTCTCTATACAGTGAGTATACATTCTTTTCATAGGTTCCAATTACTTATTAGAGGTCCTCTCTGAAAACGATCTATTGCTACCTGATCTCCACTACCATGTGTGGGTCCTTCATGTCACCAGATCTCCAGCCAGATCAAGTTGTCGCTACTATACACCCCAAAGAACTTTGGGTTAGGACAAATGACCACCAAATGACCACCTTCTTTGGCTCAGTTGGTAGAGCATGGCGCTTGTAACGCCAGGGTAGTGGGTTCGATTCCCGGGACCACCCATATGTGGAATGTATGCACACATGACTGTAAGTCGCTTTGGATAAAAGCGTCAGCTAAATGGCATATATTATTATTATTATATTATTATTACCACCGGTGCTGTTCTGTGGAAGGTTGCCTGGTTGCCCAACAACCTTAACAGGACACGTGTGACCTAATTTAGAGTATTGTGAATGATGACCCCGTCTGCTCTGAAGTTGTGTGAAGAACCAATAACTCTACTGTCACTTTATCCACCACCATCAGACACAGTAAGATCCTGTGTTGAGTAAGTGACATGCATGGATGATTAAATAGGTGCACTGGAGATGGAGTTTGTTATGCTTTATACTACACAATCTGCATTTCTGTGTGAATGCATTGTGTACTGTTGGAGTTACAGGACACTCTTACATAGAGCTTAGCACGCACACGTGCAAGCGTGCATGCACGCACGCACACACACCATTACCTGCAGAGGCCCCTCGGTCTCCTGCAGGGCTCTTTCCAGCCTTCTCTTCACCTCAGTGAGGGCCATGATCTCGCTCACCATGTTGTCTATCTCATGGTTCAACTCTGACCTCCAGAAACTGATGTCGTTGAGGCGTTCACCAATGTTCTTACTGGTGGTCTCCTGGGTCCTCCTTGTCAGCTGCTCTTTATCCTGCATCAACCTGATGGTATCCCTCCTCAGCCGCTCCGCACTGTTCCTGGACGACTCCGACTCACGGTAGTTGCTCTGGTTGGACTTGTACCAGTCGTCTGGGGTGTAGCGGGTGATCATGGCTGACCGGTTTGACGGGTAGAACATGGTCTTGGCCCGGACCAGGTCGAAGCCTAGGTTCTCCCTCTGGATGGAGGAGAGGGAGGGGATGGCGGCAGTGCTGCCTGTGCGGTAGTAGGCGTTAGTCCTCCAGGGCTGGTTGGCACTGGGGTTCATGGCCAGCACAGGCTGGTTGCTCCGGTAGGAGGACACCATGTTGGAGATGGCTGGGAAGTATTGGCTGGTTTTGGGTCGGGTGTACTCCGCCGTCAAGGTGGATCCCATTAGCTCCATTTGTCGCTCGTCTTCTCAGGGCTCTTCTTTTCTCCTGAAAACATGCAATATTGGATCTGTGTATTAGTGTATTTGCATATCACATGTCATCTGTTATCATTAAGTCTTTATAAGACTGAGAAAGATTGGTATCTGTCTCTTAGATTTTCACAAGACCAACACATTCTAATGTCTTCTAGGATTGAAAAAGAGTCGTGATTTAGCCATTTTGTCAATAAATTGATGATTATCTGTCAAACAGTTGAGTCATTCTATCGTCGTTTGCAGTCAACAAATGCTTCACTAAACATGTCATGACGACTGATTTAATTGAGAATCTTTGAAGGCAATAAGATACAAAAATCTGAAGTGATGATGCTATACTTGCTCGGCAGTTTCCACAAGTATAGGTAGAAGCAGACCAATATGGCAACGGGAGTATAGGCAAGTGGGTATGTCGAAAGGAGTGGGTGTATGGAAAGCGAATCAGGTAATTGAGTGACTGATTCGGCTACACAAGGAGCCGATAAGCCGGCGACCAGTTCACCGTTGTTGTATTGACGTGCCTGCCGACATGCTTCCTACTGGTTATCACGACAGCTAGAACAAGGGGCCAGATGTTTCACTGAATGTATAATTCTCAAGCATCCGGTTGAAATTTTCACTCCCCACCAATATGGCGAGGAGAGGAAGCCCAGTGGCCATCAGTGAGAGAGTCTGCAGCGAGATGGAACTGGGCCAACATTCGGCTGATTTTCTCACCAAATAAAAGCCTGAGCTCAATACAGTTTTCTGTTGTCAAAACTATAATCTGTTACGAAAATAGTGCATTAAGTTTTGTAGACGTGAACCTTTGCGTTCTTTACAAGGAGTGCAAGGGTGAATGAACTGAGTTATTGTGCTCACTCACTTTACAGAGAAGGTGTTCCCCAATGGAAATATGCAAAAACATCTCGCTAGCTCGTGCTTGGCTCTGACCACCTCCTTGCTTGTTCTGTCCACTATGCTTAATTTGCTCCCATTGATAACGACACAGATGAACAATCTTGGATTACTTGTAAATATCTTTGGTATCACCATTGTGTCGCTATCTGTTGCTGAAGTTGCCAATTTTTCTCCTTCCCATGATTTTATTTCAAGTAGGCCTACACAAGAAATAACTAAGGTTGATAACCATCTAGATGTCATCTTGATAGATACATACAGTTTACTACTCAATGGGGAGGGAAAGAATGGCAACAACACTGGGACACAGTGCCCTTCGCTCCATCTTAACAAGCACTACTGACCAGCAATAGCATGGGAAGTAGCTACCTACTGTATTAGTTAGGCTGACATTCACAGTAAGCACACACATACTGTACAACACATAAGTAAACAGTGCACCCATCATCAGTACTTTTAATAAAAAATAAACAATTGCCAGTTTAATAACAGACAATCTACCATTCTTTGTGTATAACCAACAGTGAAATTACGACTTATTTTAAACTGCAAAACCCTTACGCACCATTGTACATTATAAACAAGGGTTGGCTGGCCTTCTCTAGTCAATCGTAGGCTCAGTCACTGGTATACTTTTATTTACAAAGCCCTTTTGGATTTACAACCATATTATTTAGTCATTTTTATTGTTCAGAAATGTGGTTGGTTCTCTCTTCGTTCGCAGGACTTAATCCTGCTAACTGTTCCAAAGGTCCGAACTGAATTTGGTAAAAGGGTTTTTATGTACTCTGCGCCATCGGCTTGGAACGCCTTACAAAATACTTTTAAACTGGAAGAACTTGAAACACCCGATTGGTGTTTTTAAATCATTGATGAAGGATTTTGAGGCTGATTCCCTGACCTGTCAATGTTTTTAATTTGATGTTTCATGATTGTGTTATACTCTTGTGAATTCTGTTCTTTTACTAGACTACCTGTAGTTTTTCATGTTGTCTGTCTAATATCTGTAATTGTGTAATGACTTGGTGCTGCCTATCTTGGTCAGGACGCTCTTGAAAAACAGATTTCAAATCTCAATGAGCCCTTCCAGGTTAAATAAAGGTTAAATCAAATAACAGCTCAATCAAAACCTTCTAACATATAGCAGAGCGCTTGACACTCACCCACTCCCTTCCACACGCCCACTACTTTCCATTCCACTCACCCACTCCCTTCCACATATCCACTACTTTCCTTTCCACTCACCCACTCCCTTCCACATATCCACTACTTTCCTTTCCACTCACCCACTCCCTTCCACATATCCACTACTTTCCATTCCACTCACCCACTCCCTTCCACATATCCACTACTTTCCTTTCCACTCACCCACTCCCTTCCACATATCCACTACTTTCCATTCCACTCACCCACTCCCTTCCACTCACCCACTCCCTTCCACATATCCACTACTTTCCTTTCCACTCACCCACTCCCTTCCACATATCCACTACTTTCCTTTCCACTCACCCACTCCCTTCCACACGCCCACTACTTTCCTTTCCACTCACCCACTCCCTTCCACACGCTCACTACTTTCCTTTCCACTCACCCACTCCCTTCCACATGCCCACTACTTTCCTTTCCACTCACCCACTCCCTTCCACATATCCACTACTTTCAGTTCCGCTTACCCACTCCTTTCCACACACCCACTACTTTCCTTTCCACTCACCCACTCCCTTCCACACGCCCACTACTTTCCTTTCCACTCACCCACTCCCTTCCACATATCCACTACTTTCAGTTCCGCTTACCCACTCCTTTCCACACACCCACTCACCCATACTCCAGTCGCCATATTGGGCTGCTGCTATTCCCATTTCAGTTTCTGAGATGCGATTTGGAAAATTCTAAAGTTAGGCTACTTTCTGATGCCAGACATTTTTAAGATATTTAAAATATTTTTGAATATTTCAATATTCCACATTTGCATGAATGTCACACATTTTTGGCATCATTAACATATCATTGATATATGGAGTAATTGCAAATAATATGAGAAAATCAAATGTCCACTGGGAAAAACGTTAATTAAAAGAAATATCACATTGCCAATTGTCTGCGAAAATAGCCATTTGGTCACAGGTATGTGAGCATCTTTTGTAAATAACAGTAGGCTGAATTGAAATAAAATCCACTTACACCGTGAATAGACAAAGGTTTCCCCGACACCCAGCGCTAACGACACACAGGCTCACCTCGACCGGTCCTCACCTAAGAATGAGCTGAAGAGTTTAGAAAGGTAATCCAAGATACATTATTGATGGACAAGTTCGCAGGCCACTCCTGCTGTGGGCTCAAACAAACCAATGGCATCTTTGACTGTCCGAAAAGCTGGTTGCTTCAGTTGGGAGGTGAGTTGTCCTACATTCCGGTTGCCACAGAGGTAGTTGCTATGGGCTGCTATGAGAAGCATTTTTTGGGGGGGGGGTTAAATACTTCAAGGTAGGCTAGGCCACTGCATACGAGTAGTTACACAGAACCTTTTCCTTCTGCATACTGTTCAGGATTATTCCTTATAGCTTGAATCCATCAAATAATGTGCTTGATGGACACACTGCGGATACTTTCAACATCAATGGGGACAGAGAGAGTCCCCACAAAACTGCATGCATTGTGTCTCTTGTAAGCAAAATAATTACTCAATGTGATTATGGGATTTGCTGTGACTTGGAGGACATTTGGAGTTTAGAGTTACCCCCCAATTCCACCATTCTCCTTGGACATAGTCACAGTATAGCCGATTCCATTTGAACAACAGCCATCTACAGCCATTGCAGTAGCTGTAACAGTTGGAGACATTCTGAATTCATTTGCCATGAAAACAAAGCAACACTTTTCAGAAGAACATGCTCACCTGCTTCTCTCACCATTTTGAGCCTCAAGCTTATTTTATCACAGCTATAAGCCAGGGGGGCAGGTTGTAACTCGTGAAATGCAAAAACATTTTTTTTTAATTTAACCAGGCAAGTCAGTTAAGAACAAATTCTTATTTTCAATGGCGGCCTAGGAACAGTGGGCTAACTGCCTTGTTCAGGGGCAGAACGACAGATTTTTACCTTGTCAGACCAGGGATTTGATCTTGCAATCTTTGGGTTCCTCGTCCAATGCTCTAACCAGTAGGCTACCTGCTGCCCCATGAACTGCAAAGAAGCAGTAAATACTCATAAGGATAGTTAATAATAGGACTACAATTTTACTGTGAAGAAAACACAGCAGCCTGCCACTTCTGATGTGATATTGCACCCCAAAATGAGGAGATCCTTTGCTGATGAAAATATAAAATTATTGCTAAATGCCTTGAAGGTTGCATTTCAAGGCCTCTAAATGTGAATATCAACTTTATGGCTTTTAAAATCAGGCTTCCTGCCTGGTTATGACCAGATGAAATGTGAATGTTGAACATCTGGACGGTAAACGTGTCTGTAATATGTGCAGTCTGTCTGGGCGTTAAGCCCCTCAGCTAAATCATCTATGGCTCTGTTGGATCTAGGCCCAGATCCATGTGCAGATGAAATGGACCATGTGTGTGGGAGAGATAATATCTCCATGGTGTGATTTTGGACATTGGCTCCTGTTGGTTAGGCCTAGGAGTGGCAGACACATCTGGTGGGTGCATTTGGACAGTGGTTGTAAATCTTGACAGGGGAGGGAGTATGGGCCTCCCTCACACTACAGCTGTGTATAATAAGTCCCATTAGAACACACAACTGGACTTCTCCACCACCACCCTCCCAGAATACCTTTTAGTCAAATCAGAATAGGAGGAACTCAAACACCAGCAGAGCTGAAAACCTTCTGATTAGCCATGAAGGAATGTTATGGGGGAAACATTACTTTAGAGTGGACATCTGTGAGTCATATGGATAAGTGTCTGCATTATAACAGCCTGAAAATGGTTGATGGATGGAAAATAGCAGCGTAAATTTGCTGTCACTTTGGCATTTCTGGTAGGATCTCCTCATTTTGGGGTACAATATCACATCAGATGTGGTAGGCTGCTGTGTTTTTGTCACCGTAAAATTGCATTTCTATTATTAACTATCCTTGTGATTATTTACTGCTTCTTTGCATTTCAGGAGTTACATGGCAACTTTGCTGCTCCTCCCTGGCTTATAGATGTGATAAAAATATCTGTCACATATACTCCCTCTCCGGCCTCTAGGTCACCAGGCTGCTGATTATCCCGCACACCTTTCACCATCGTCACGCGTACCAGCACCTCCTGATACTCACCTGGACTCCATCACCTCTTTGATTATCTTCCCTATATCAGTCACTCCCCTTGGTTCTTTCCTCAGGTGTTATTGACTCTGTTTTCAAGTCGGTGCGTTGTTTGTGGTTCGTGTTTATTGTTTGTATTCATTCGTTCATTCATTTATTAAAACACTCACTCCCTGAATTTGCTTCCCGAATCTCAGCGCACTCATTACAATATAAACGATATTCAACCAAGATGATGGAAATGCCATTCACGCATTCCCTTGTGGGGGAAGATTCAGAATCTCCTTATTGACGGCAATCAAAATTAGCCTACTTTTAGGCTATTGTTTATATACAGTACCAGTCAAAAGTTTGGACACACCTACTCATTTAAGGGCTTTTCTTTATTTGTACTATTTTGCATTTTCTAGAACAAAAGATAGTCCCACTAAGCGCAAACCAGATGGGATGGCGTATCGCTACAAAATGCTGTGGTAGCCATGCTGGTTAAGTGTGCCTTGAATTCTAAATAAATCACTGACAGTGTCACCAGCAAGGCACACCCACACCATCACACCTCCTCCTCCATGCTTCACGGTGGGAACTACTCATGCGGAGATCATCCGTTCATCCACTCTGCATCTCAAAGACACAGCGGTTGGAACCAAAAATCTCAAATTTGGACTAATCAGATATCTACCAGACCATTGCCTGTGTTTCTTGGCTCAAGCAAGTCTCTTCTTATAATTGTTGTCCTTTAGTGGTGTCTATGCAGCAATTTGACCATGAAGGCATGATTCACGCCGTCTCCTCTGAACAATTGATGTTGAGATGTGTCTGTTACTTGAACTCTGTAGCATTTAGGCTGTAATTTCTGAGGCTGGTAACTCTAATAAACTTCTACATCTACAGCAGAGGTAACTCTGGGTGTTCCTTTCCTGTGGCAACCAGTTTCATCATAGCACAAAGTTCTTGAAATGTTCCGGATTGACTGACCTTCATGTCTTAAAGTAATGATGGGCTGTCGTTTCTCTTTGCTTATATGAGCTGTTTTTGCTATAATATGGACTTGGTCATTTACCCTAATAGGGCTATCTTCTGTATTCCACCCCTACCTTGTCACAACACAACTGATTGGCTCAAACGCATTAAGGAAGACATAAATTCCACAAATCTACTTTAACAAGGCACACCTGTTAATTGAAAAGCATTCCAGGTGACTACCTCATGAAGCTAGTTGAGAGAATGCCAAGAGTGTGCAAAGCTGTTATCAAGGCAAAGGGTGGCTACTTTGGAGAATCTCAAATATAATATACATTTTGATTTGTTTAACACTTTTTTGGGTACTACATGATTCCATATGTGTTCTTTCATAGTTTTGATGTTTTCACTATTATTCTACAATGTAGAAAATAGTAAAAAATAAAGAAAAAACATTGAATGAATTGGTGTGTCCAAACTTTTGACTGGCTCTGTATTTATTTCACACATTGGGGTAAAAATTGGAGTGTAATGCTTGAATGGATGTCAACTGCAATACATGTCATTGTCACTATTCAACTGCATCACACTTAAAATCGACTAACAATCACCACCGATTTCTATATGGCTAGAGATGCATGTACTGTACATACAGGGCTTTCAGAAAGTATTCACTCCCCTTGACTTTTTCTACATTTTGTTGTGTTACAGCCTGAATTAAAAATGGATTCAATTGAAATTGTGTCACTAGCCTACACACAGTACCCTATAATGTCAAAGTGGAATTCTGTGTGTAGACATCTTTACAAATTAATAAAAAATTAAAAGCTGAAATGTCTTGAGTCAATAAGTATTCAACCCCTTTGTTATGGTAAGCCTAAATAAATTCAGTGTAGAATTGCGCTTCTCAAGTCATAACATAAAATGCATTGACTCAATCTGTGTGTAATAACAGTGTTTGACATTATTTTTTTAATGACCACCTCATATCTGTACCCTACACATCCAATCCAATCTGTAAGGTTCCTCAGTCGAGCAGTGAATTTCAAACACATTCAGCCACAAAGACCAGGTTCAGTCTTCTTTCCAACAGACACTGGGAGACAAATTCACCTTTCAGCAGGACAATAACATAAAACTCAAGGTCAAATATACACTGGAGTTGCTTACCAAGACAACCTTGAATGTTTTTGAGTGACCTAGTTACGGTTTTGACTTAAATTGGCTTGAAAATATATGGCAAGACTTGAAACTGGTTGTCTAGCAATGATCAACAACCAGCTTGACAGGGCTTAAATAATTTTAAAAGAATAATGTGCAAATACAGTACAATCCAGGTGTACAATGCCCCTGAGGGACCCAGAAAGACTCACAGCGGTAATCATTTCCAAAGGTGATGCAAACATGTATTTACTCAGAATACTTATGTAAATGTGTTTCTACAAACATGTTTTCACTTTGTCATTATGGAGTATTTTATGTTGATGAACATGACAAAATGTGGAAAAAGTCAAGGGGTATGAAATCTTTAAGGCAAAGTATATTTAGTTCAACTAGCAGTTGGTTTTATAACACCAAAGTGCTATCAGACGTCTAATATCACTGCAGGGTGAAAGGGGGCCATATAATTGTGAATCACAAAAACAAAAAAAATATTGAAAAGTATTTTGTGTTTTGAAAATACAAATTTCAGCTCTCAAAAGTATTTTGTTATTAAGAACATCAAATCAAGCTTTATTTGTCACATGCTCCGAATACAACAAGTGTAGACCTTACCATGAAATGCTTACTTACAAGCCCTTAACCAACAGTGCAGTTCAAGAAGAGTTAAGAAAACATTTACCAAATAAACTAAAGTAAAATAAAAAAAGACAATACAAAGTAACACAATAAAATAACAATGAGGCTATATACAGGGGGTACCTGTCACGTTCGTTGTAATGAGGAGACCAAGGCGCAACATTCTTCTTTATTAAAACGAAGAACACTAAACAAACTAACAAAATGAACATGAAGCTATATAACACAAGTGCTGATAGGCAACTACACATAGACAATAACCCACAAAACCTAAATGTAACCTAAATAGGTTCCCCAATCAGAGACAACGCTAAACAACTGTCTCTGATTGGGAATCAATTCAAGCCACCATAGACCTATATTTACCCAGACAATACCAAAACCCCATAGATATACAAAAAACCCTAGACAAGACAAAAACACACATACCACCCTCGTCACACCCTGACCTAAAAAATAATAATAAAGAAAACAAAGATAACTAAGGTCAGGGCGTGACAGTACCGTGACAGTACCGTGTCAGTGTGCGGGGGTACAGGTTAGTCGAGGTCATTTGTACATGTAGGTGGGGGTGAAGTAACTATGTACAGATAGTAAACAATGAGTAGCAACAGTGTACAAAACAAACGGAGGGGGGTTATTTCTCCAATTTGACGTTTTTCACATGTATCCTAAAAAATGGATCTAAAAGTATATTTTAAATGTATTTTTTTCTGTGTGTGTAGTGTTTGAAGCAGATGAGTTCAGTCCGCCTTCTCTTCCAGCAGCATCAGAGCGGTGTCCCAAATGGCACCCTATTCACTTCATAGTGCACTGCTTTTGACCAGAGCCCAATAAGTAACGCACTGCGTAGGGAATACGGTGCCATTTTGGACACATCAACAAACAACCTAACCCCACTCTGAGGTAACTACCCTGGGGCCTATAGGTTACAGTCTCCTGGTTAATAATTCATAGCACAGGAAGAGTCCACACAGTAAGCTAATGTAGCACACAATAACAATATGTGTGTCATGTTACCAGAATCCTTTACACTAATCTGGGTAATCAGGATTTTGGGTTTGGACTGACAATGACAGTAGCCCTCCACTCCCAGGGCTTGTCTCCAGTTGACGTCAGTGTCAGACAGGTGATGAGATGTACTGTATTATATGCAAATTGGGCACAGATACAAAAGAAAAACATCTTGTATGGAAGAGTGATGGTGGCCGGCAACTATTGGCATTGGTTGTCTTCAGAGATGGGCATTATTTCTTCTACATGTATTTGAAATATGGATTTGAATTACTTCTGAGCTGAACTGCACTCCAATGTAATTTGTAATAAGACACTTTGGAAAGCTGTAATTTTGTATTTTCAAAAATATATTGGCCATCTTTTACCCTACATTGGTATCAAAAGTCTGATGGCACTATGATGTGATGAGTGTCTGCTAAATGTATATGCATAGAGTGCCTACAGAAGGTCTATACCCCCTTTACATTTTTTCACATTTGTCACACATTTTTCACACAAGAAAGCTGTGAATAATTTGGAATAAGATTCTACCAACTGCATAAGATCTTTGGGCAAGATACAGTTCTTTCAGAAAATATTCATACCCCTTGACTTATTCCACATTTTGTTGTGTTACAGACTGATTCAAAATGGATTTATTCCCCCAAAAATCTCACCCATACCCCATAATCACAAAGTGAAAACATGTTTTTAGAATTCTTAGCAAATGATAATGAAATACGAAAATACACTACATAAACAAAAGTATGTTGTCACCTGCAAACCGGAGTTGGTCCCACCTTTGATGCTATAACAACCTCCACTCTTCTGAGAATAGTTTCCATTAGATGTTTGAACATTGCCGCGGGGACTTGCTTCCATTCAGCCATAAGAGCCATAAGAGCATTAGTGAGGTTGGGCACTGATGTTGGGCTATTACGCCTGCGTCGCAGTCGGCTTTCAAATTCATCCCAAAGGTGTTCCATGGAGTTGAGGTCTGGGCTCTGTGCAGGCCAGGCATTGGGGCAGGTAGCGTTCTCCTGGCATCCACCAAACCCAGATCCTTCCGTCGGACTGCCAGATGGTGAAGCGTGATTCATCACTCCAGAGAATGTGTTTCCACTGCTCCAGAGTCCAATGGCGGCGAGCTTTACATTACTCCAGCCGACGCTTGGCATTTCGCATGGTGATCTACGGATTGTGTGCGGCTGCTCGGCCATGGAAACCCATTTCTTGAAGCTCCCGATGAGTAGTGCTTGTGTTGATGTTGCTTTTGGAACTGTTCAGACTGAGGACAAACATTTTTATGCTCTACGTGCTTCAGCACTCGGCAGTCCCGTTCTGTGAGCTTGTGTGGCCTACCACTTCGCAGCTGAGCCATTGTTGCTCCTAGACGTTTCCACTTCAAAATAATAAAACATACAGTTGACTGGGGCATCTCTAGTAGGGCAGAAATTTGACGAACTGACTTGTTGGAAAGGAGGCATCCTACTGTATGACGGTGCCACGTTGAAAGTCACTGAGCTCTTCAGAAAGGCTGTTCTACTGCCAATGTTTGTTTATGGAGATTGCATGGCTGTGTGCTCAATTTTATACACCTGCAATAGCCAAATCCACTCATTTGAAGGGGTGTCTACATACACTATATACGTCTCTAAAATTCTTCAAACTCTGTCAAATTGGTTTTTGATAAATGCTAGACAACCATTTTCAGGTCTTGCCATAGATTTTCAAGTAGTAAATTGTCCACTAAGGAACATTCACATTCTTGTTAAGCATTTCCAGTGTAGATTTGGCTTTGTGATTTAGGTTATTGTCCTGCTGAAAAAGTGAATTCATCTCCCTGTGACTGGTGGAAAGCAGACTAAACCAAGTTTTCCTCAAAATGTTTGCCTGTGCTTAGCTCCATTCTTTTTATTTTTTTTTTATCCTGAAAAACTCCCTAGCCCTTAATGATTACAAGCATACCCATAACATGATGCAGCCACTACTATGCTTGAAATTATGGAGAGTGGTACTCAGCAATGTGTTGTACTGGATTTGCCCCAAAAATAACACCTTGTATCGAGGACAAAAAGTGAATTGCTTATTATTTATTTACAGTCTTATTTTAGCCTAGTTGCAAATAGGATGCAGGTTTAGGAATATTTGTATTCTGTACAGGCTTCCTTCTTTTCACTCTGTCAATTAGGTGCTATTGAGTAGTATCTACAATGTTGTTGATCCAGTCTCATCCACAGCCCTTAAACTCAAACAATTTATAGTCACCATTGGCCTCATGGTGAAATCCCTGAGTGGTTTCAAATCAAATTGTATATGTCACGTGCCGAATACAACCTTACCTTGAAATGCTTACTTACAAACCCTTAACCAACAATGCAGAGTAAAAAAAGTAAGTAAGAAGGAAAAATAGTAACAAAATAAAATAACAATAACGAGGCTATATACAAAGGGTATCTGTATCGAGTCAATGTGCAGGGGTACGGGTTTGTCAAGGTAATGTCCATGTAAGCAGAGGTAAAATATAGAATACAATAAGGGGTCAATGCAAATATTTGATTAACTGTTCAGCAGTCTTATTGCTTGAGGGTAGAAGCTGTTAAGGATCCTTTGGACCCAGACTTGGCACTCCGGTATCGCTTGCCGTGCGATAGAACAGTCAATAACGTGGGTGGCTGGAGCCAATTTTTAAGGTCTTCCTCTGACACCGCCTGGAATAGAGGTCCTGGATGGCAGGACGCTTGGCTCCAGTATTGTACTGGGCCGTACGCACTACCCTCTGTAGCGCACTTCCTTCTGTAGCACCTTGCGGTTGGATGCCGATACCACTGCTTGCCATACCAAGCAGTGAGGCAACCAGTCAGGATACTCTCAATGGTGCAGCTGTAGAACTTTTTGAGGATCTGAGGAACCATGCCAAATCTTTACAGCTGTCTTAGGGGGAATAAGTGTTGTCATAACAGCTTACCACTGTTTTCAATGGCTAGTACTATAATTATAAGTCCAAGTCCTCCCAAATTGTAGTTCCTAGGGATTCCACTAGATGTCAACAGTCTTTAGAAAGAGTTTCAGGCTGGTTTTTAGAGAAATTACACAGAAATTGTAGTTTTTCTAGGTGGTTCCCATTTTGGCTGTAGTGTTTCCAAGCACGTGGAGGAAAGCGTGTTCTTTCTTATTTATCTGCTGTAATGAACAAACTACTCTAAACTATTCTCCATCTCAACTTTTATAATTTATTTGCATATTAGGATACCTAAAGTTTGATTATGTTTGGAAAAGTTTATTAGTAATGTTTGGGATTCATTTTGTATGCATTTTGATGGAGGGAAAATGGATGGATTATTGACTGAAGCGTGTCAGCTAAACTGAGATTTTATGGACATAAAGAAGGACTTTATCGAACATAAGGACCATTTGTGATGTAACTGGGACCTTTTGGAGTGCCAACAGAAGAAGATCATCAAAGGTAAGGCATTTTTTATATTGCTATTTCTGACTTTCGTGTCGCGCTTGCCTGGTTGAAATATGTTTTTTATGTGTTGGTATGCGGGGCGCTGTCCTCAGATAATCGCATGGTTTACTTTCGCCGTAAAGCCTTTTTGAAATCTGTCACCGCGGCTGGATTAACAACAAGTTAAGCTTTATTTTGATGAATTACACTTATGATTTTATGAGTTAAATATTTATAGTAATTTAATTTGAATTTGGTGCTCTGCAATTTCACCGTATGTTGTCGAGATGTCCCGCTAGCGGCACACATATCCCAAACAGGTTTTAACTGACTTGCCTAGTTAAATAAACATTTGGAAGTAAAAACAAACAGAAACGCAAAGCTTTAGAAAAACCTCTCTGTTCTTTGTGGTTAAATCTGTGTTTGAAATTCACTGCTCAACTGTGTGGGTTACAGAGATGAGGTAGTCATAAAGAAAATGTGTTAAACACTATTATTGTACACAGAGTGAGTCCATGCAACTGATTATATGACATGTTAAGCACATTTTTACTCTTGCCATAACAAAGGAGTTGAATACCTATTGACTCAAGACATTTCAGATTTTAATTTTTAATTCATTTGTAAGAATTTCTGAAAACATAATTCTACTTTGACATGGGGTATTTTGTGTAGGCCAGTGAAAAAACAAATCTGTATTTAATTCATTTTCAATTCAGGCTCTAACACAAAACAATGTGGAAAATAATATTTTCTGAAGGCATCCATATTTTCTGTCAAAATTGCATAAGCTCATTAAATTTGGTTGGGATGGACAGCAATATTCAAGCATTGTCTCAGATTTTTTCAACAGATTTAAGTCAGGACTGAGACTAGACCACTCAGGAACACTCAACACCTCCTGAATAGCCGATTTAGTGTGCTTTGCATAAAAATGTGTGTAACTGTCCCAGTGAAAAATTATACTCTATCCTAGGGTTAGGTTTTCAGAAGACTGGGGTGTGTTTTCCCCTAACGTTTTAGCTGGTCTTTGCTCCTTTCATATTTATTTTGATCATAACAAACTCCCCAGTCCTGCCGGTGACAAACACCCATAACATGATGCTGTTTTGTCACATAAACTGAATTTAGGCAAAACTTAGACTCCAGCAACCAGGAACTTGTGGAGTGATTTCTGCATATTTCACCTTTAATTTGGAAAAATTTGAGTGACTGTCTTTCACTTTGAAAATGTGGAGATTTGTAATTTAAAATGATAAGGCAGCAAAATGTGGAAAAATAAGTTACATAGCACCGCTCTGAAACACCACTCCGAAACAAGACCGATGACAATGCTTTGCAGTTGTTCATTTTCATAAATAAATGTATACCTTGGTAATTTAGCAGATGCTCTAATCCAGAGTGACAGTGCATTCAACTAATGTAGATAAACAACAACATGTCGCAGTTATAGCAAGGAAGACGTTTCTGTAACCTTTACTGAGAATGTTGTTGCTGTTTGGCCACCTACTTGCACATTTATTTTTGTGTTTT
Organism: Oncorhynchus keta; assembly: GCF_023373465.1. NCBI lineage: Eukaryota > Metazoa > Chordata > Actinopteri > Salmoniformes > Salmonidae > Oncorhynchus > Oncorhynchus keta. Next base: position 26,366,072 of record NC_068444.1, on the reverse strand, counting down.
AAATACAACATATATGTATTTTAATTCATTACAATACTTTGCAATAGTATCTTCTATTTTATTGCGATACATTTATCTTTAGGGTATTTTGTAAGAGTAACTAGTGATGTATCGCCTTCCCTGGTTGTCATCAGTGTCATCTCATAGCTGCAGTTACTCAGCAGAGTTTTTTGGATTGTTTGCGGAATGGGTGTCACAAGGAGGAATATGTACACAACAGCAGGAACTATGTACTGTAAGTGCTACTGTCTCTGCTTGATCACATGAGTATGATCCTGACAGCAAATGACTGAGGATCACTTCCTATTTCCTTTCCTTTCTGAATGTATTTACACAATGAAAGGCGGTGGTTGTGAATTATTTAGGTCCTTCCATAGTAGATACACTTACGTAGTTGAGCTATTGTAGCCTAACAGTGATGTAAATATTCTCACCCAACAGTCAGCCCAATACGGCTCCCCTCCTCTGCCTAATATAGACAGTGCCTCATGCTGGAATGTTGTCTTAGCGATAGGACTCCTCATTGTTTTGTTTTCCATGGCATGAGCCTGTCACTATTACTCTACTGTGATTGTCTCCCCTGGGGTCCTGTGCTTTCACTACAATAACACTGCATTAACGCTTTGCTTTTCCACCAGCCTGATTTAACAGGATGACTGGACAGACTGATGCCCTCCAGACCTGGTTTCAAACACTATTTGAAATCATGCAAATACTTTGAGCATTTGCTTTAGCCCACCTGGAGTGTCCTGTGGGTAGGGGTTGCACTTTTGGCACTGTCTATTGGTTCTTTTGCAACAGGCAAACTAAATCAATCCCAGAATTTCTTTTTTTTTAATGATTTCAAATAGTATTTGAACCCAGGTCTGCTGCTCTCAAACAGAAAGTTAAAAGCTATTCCCACTGAGTCACACTCCCCAGCAATGCTGAATTAACAGGGCTTTTAAAGCCAGAGATTTTGGCAGTGTATTTCCACGAAGGTATGTTCCTATACCATTGTTTGGCACAACATTCATTTGGAGACTTGAACTGTATAGCAAAGAAGAATGTTTGGGTGTTCGTTATTAAAGAGGCAGTGTTTCACAGGTCTGTTGTGACTGGAATTACCAGCTAAATCATGCTGCCCTACCTGTGAATCTCACAATTTGCATCAGAGATACTAGGCATTTGCATTAGACATTTGCAATAGACAAGCTAACCTCATAGACATACCGGGTCCAGAGTGTGCACCATAGAGATTATACTATACGTTTCTAGGATCAAGGTAGTCTGCTACTGTGTGTCTCTTATACTCTTTCCTGACCTGCTCTTGGCTACTCTTACTACACTTTCAGTCCTCTATTAAAGAAGGATGTCCAACGGGCTGCAGGCTTCTGTTTCTCACTATCTACTGTAGTTTAACTCCAGTGGTTCTAGGGAGGCGGGGCCTTATGGTCCACACAGTCCATGTTCATTACAGCACCGTTTCTGTTCAATTGAACATTCCATAACGTAAAAACATGCTGAACACAGCCCTGGTTATACTGGGACTGAACGCTGCCCGGCCTTATCATACTGGTGAATGATGCATTCAATTTGATGCAACCAAGCCAGGGTTACTATTGTCCCAGGGAGGTTTAGATTTAGAATGGAATGAATGTCATTTCATTGCTCCACCCCCACCGCTGACCCATTGGTGGCCTCCCTTCCAGGCAGATTGCTCAAGAGGGTCTTTAAAAATGGATGTCTATCCACGTCCTGAGGACGTCAGGAAATTCCTTCAAAACCGGCCACTAAGGGCAATAGTAAGTGCTATTCCCATCAAGTAAGCTTGGGTTTTGCTAGCGCTCTCTAGACTGGGGTGGCAGATGAGTATAATCCCATGACTCTGGATCTGAAGGTTGCATGTTTGAGCCCAATGGTGGACACTTGTTTTTTATTTATTTTTTAAACCCTATCCCAAACCTTAACCCTTGCCTTAACTATTCGGAATGAGTGTCCAAGCTTGATGTTTTAACCCTATCCAAAACCTTTACCTTATACAGTTGATGTTTGCAGAAACAGAACAATACTGAGCCAGGAGTCAACCCAGGTTGTCAAAACCACTTTAAATTGAACGTTTGGAGCAACTTTGATATTTGACGATGGGAAAAGGTCTAATTCTGCAGTGAGACTGTGAGAGCTGGTTGCTTTCCTGAAACAGCATCACTTAACATGCAGCTAAGTTTAAAAAGGCCATCCGCATGGTTCAGCCTCCTGCGCTGATGCCCTGATCTCACACACTAAAAATACAAACCCAGAAAAACACAAACAGGTTTCAGCCTATCAGTCCCCTTATGAAAGTCCTCCCGATAATAGTTCTGTTCTAAACGTCCTTTGGAAAAGTGCTCCCTTGCCGCCCCTCTGAGCACTCCCAGTAGGCCTCAGCCTAGAACGTTAGTGGAACGTTATAGGGGCCTATATTTATACTCCAGCCCTGTGCACCACATCACAAGGGTCTGTTCTGAACCACTACATACTATATGTCTGAGGGAGCAAACAGACTCCCTATCCCAATCACTTAGAGGATTACATGTTTTTACTGGTCTTCCAGTGGGAACATATGAGGTCATTAGTCCATTAGTTCAAATTAAAAATTCATCCACATTGTTTTGCTCAACATCAACACACTGCATTCACATGGGGACCATATTAGAAATAGTCTCTCTTTATCTATTTGATTCAAAGCCAGTTTATGCAGTACTGGGATTATAAGAATTAAACTAGACACATAAACGATTTGGTATTCAGATGAATCTCGACATGTAATCATAACACAACCAGAATGTTATCCGTGAAATTTCATCAAAATGCATTTAAATCTGAGGGCATCTGGAAACAGTGACAGCATTCCGTTTAGAGAGATGCTGCCCAACCCAGTTGAGATCCCTGATGAGAAGTGAGCCGGGCAGGGCAGGTATCAAAGCATCATCTGACCGGTAAGCTGAGTCATGTGGTCTGATATTAAGTCAGTGTTGCCAGCCCTGAGCAGGGTGCTGTGGAGAGAGCCAGGGAGGCATTTGAGGCCTTACTGGATTTGTTTGATTGGGGCCTGCCAGTACCTGCGTGGGTCTGAGACCTGAGACCTGATACCGTGTTACATTTGGAGAGAGAGAGGAGAGATGGACGCCGGCACAGAACCTAAAACCAGTGCTCTCGGGTGACGGCAGTCACGGCACGCAGGGGCTTGGATTTCAGCGTTCCATCCGTCAGTCAGTGTGTGTGACAGTGTGACAGCAACCTGGGGTGACTGGGACTACACACACACATTGGGGAAAGGAGTTGGACAGTCTCACACGCACGCACACATGCACACACATGCATACACACAAACACACACCACACACTGCCTTAGACTAAGCCTTGCCACACCCTTCACCCCTCCACCCCAAAACATGTCACACGCTTGTCAGGTAAGAATAGACAGGAGCAGAACCAAGATGTCCGACTTGTTCTCTAAACACTGTTAAGCTCCAGTGAAAACACACTCATGTCTGTTACCTCTCAGGCTGCTATGTTTTTATTCCTCTCTCTCCGTGCCGTAGCTTCAGACTGGTGTTTCCTGCTTGGCTATATGACAGACTGACTATCAAACTGCTTGCTTGCCTACTACACACACACACTCGCACACGCACGCTCACGTACGCACGCACGCACACACACACACACACACACGCATGCACGCACACACACACACACACACACACACACACACACACACACACACACACACACACACACACACACACACACACACACACACACACACACACACACACACACACACACACACACACACACACACATTGTAAGGAACTCAATCTACCCTCATGAATTGTGGAAGGGGTCTGCCATTGAGGAGGGCTGTCACACCTGGAAGGAGAACAGGAGAGGAAGTGAGCTGGTAAAATTGATGACACTGTCAGAGCTCCCCTGCTGAGCAGATGGCGTGGCCCTGCAGGGAAAATCAGAGGACCGCTCCAGGCTCTTCTGATGTCATCGAGTGCATCCCAAATGGCACCCTATTCCCTATGTAGTGCCCTACTTTTGACCCGGTAGGTGGTCTTTTAGGATTATGTTTAGTAGTCTACACTGAGAGACAGTTTACACATTTTTATAGACAGTATTTGCCTTGATTAGCAAATTGTTTTACATTAAACTTGACAGGTTGTGTCTTGCATCAGTATTATCCATGTAACATCACTTACATATTGGCATCAGAAACAACTCACTCATATGAAGTAAGATACTATGAGACCTTGTTCTGTAAACAGAGAGACCAAAATTTCCCTGTGGTTTGTTTTCTCATTAAGCTGTAACTATTAGTGTTTGGTCTGCCCGTTAGCAACAGCTCGGCTACATTGTGAAATGACTTTGATTGGATAAGTGGGTGATGATATTTGGTGACCACAGTCCTCTGGCACGGTTGTGTGGTGTTTTTATCTGCTGTTCTACTGCAAGGTTTTGTGAGAACCCTTATTGAGAGACATATGAGGAATGTTCTAAATCTTGTCCTCGGATTTCTGTGGTCTCCATTGTTAAGTCATTGTTAAGTGGTCTCCTGAGTCAGTTCGGTTTCATATAAGTACAGTATCCATAAGTCCTATGTTTCTTCATGATGCTAAACAGACCAGCTATGACTTCTGTAAGGCAATCAAAGAGGCTAAACAACAGTACAGGGATAAAGTGGAGTCACAATTCAACATGGGACACAATGTGGCAGGGACTTCAGTCAATCATAGTTCATGAAGGGAAAACCAGCCATGTCATGCTCAGCTAAGCTGAACACCTTCTTTGCCCGCTTTGAGGAGAATGACACCGAGCCACTGACGCATCCCCTGCTTCTCACGAGGACTGTGGTTTCTCGATCTCCATGGCCGATGTGAGTAAGCCTTTCATGCGAGTCAACCCTCGGAAGGAGGGTGGCCAAGACGGCATTCCAAGCCGCGTCCTCGGAGCATGCACAGACCAGCTGGCTGGAGTGTTTATGGATGTATTTAATATATCATTAAACCAGTCTGTTGTCCCCACTTGCTTCAAGATATCCACCATTGTTCCAGAACCCAAGCAAGCGAAGAAAAGTGAGCTAAATGACTATCGCCCGGTAGCACTCACTTCTGTTACAATGACGTTCTTTGAGAGGCTAATCAAGGACCATATCAGCTCCACCTTACCAGACACCCTCGACCAACTACAATTTGCATACAGCCCCAACAGATCCACAGATGACTCAATAACCACTGCACTGTACACCTCCCTATCCCACCTGGACCTACAGTACCAGTCAAAAGTTTGGACACACTTACTCATTCCAAGGTTTTTTCTTTATTTTTATTATTTTCTATATTGTTGAATAATAGCGAAGTCATCACAATGATGAAATAACATATGGAATCATGTACTAACCAAAATAGTGTTTAATAAATCAACATATATTTTATATTTGTGATTCTTCAAAGTAGCCACCCTTTGCCTTGATGACAGCTTTTGATTATTTGAATACTTTTTTGGTTACTACATGATCCCATACATGTTATTTCATCATTTTGATGTTTTGTAGCTGGCTATAGTAGCTGGAAACAGCATGGATAGCCTTCATTTCTCAGAACAAGAATAGACTGACATGTTTCAGAAGAAAGTCTTTGCTTCTGGCCATTTTGAGCCTGTAATCGAACCCACAAAGGTTGATGCTCCAGATACTCAACTAGTCTAAAGAAGGCCGATTTTATTGCTTCTTTAATCAAACAACAGTTTTCAGCTGTGCTAACATACAGTAATTGCAAAATGGTTTTCTAATGATCAATTAGCCTTGTAAAATTATAAAATTGGATTAGCTAACACAGTGTGCCATTGGAACACAGGAGCGATGGTTGCTGATAGTGGGCCTCTGTACGCCTATGTAGATTATCCATAAAAAATCTGCCGTTTCCAGCTACAATAGTCATTTATATTATTAACAATGTCTACACTGTATTTCTATTCAATTTTATGTTATTTTAATGGGCTTTTTTGATGCTTTTCTTTAGAAACAAGGTCATTTCTAAGTGACCCCAAACTTTTGAACGGTAGTGTATATGTATGTATGTATGTATGTATGTATGTATGTATGTATGTATGTATGTATGTATGTATGTATGTATCTATCATCTGCAAATCTGTGTACTAGACTAATACACTTTGAATTAAAAACATTTTTTTAACACAAAAGAGACATGAGTATTGTGTGATACACTATGGTAGGTGTGTGTCTGCGTGACTTTATGGTGTTTAATGTGTGGTTGCATGTTATATTAGTGTGTCTGTCTCCCTGTGTGGTTGTTGTCTGAGGGAAAAAGCCTTGGAGGCTCAAAGTATGTGGTTCTATTATATAAAGAGCGGAACCAAATGGGCACTCAGTTCTACATCAGATCAGAGGAAGTACAAAGCAGAGCAGAAAGACATTCTCTAGTGCTTTGTTTATACTGTAAGGTCCCGAGTCAGCACTCCAGCTTCATATCAGTCACACCATTCTTCACGTCTTACGAGAAAGAGTAATAGTACTTTGACTTAAGATGTTAGACTAAAGTGATACATTTGATGTGATTCTATAACTACCTTAAAGATGTCCTTACTTCCATGTATTGTGTGTTTGGTGCTGGCCTTAGTAGACTGTAGTAGAACCCTTACTCCACTGTTAAATATTTCATTACCTCTTTAACATGACAGTAATGGTAAGTGTTAATGGGTGGTGGCCCGGACTGAGGAAAACTGTTAATCAACTACAGGTCTTGTTACCTGCCTGGTCTCTCAGGTGTGCAAATCGTTATCCTCCTACTTCCTTCCTTCTCAGGAAGATGACATCACTCACACCCTAACTTTTCCCGATCCATCCCTGGAGTCAGACAACCAGACACTGAGATACATGTAACTGCCAAAATAAAGGATGCACCAACATAAAGCGTCTAAGGGTGCTGGGCCACCACGATCCACAAGAACAGCTTCAATGCACCTTGGCACAGATTCAAAAAGTGTCTGGAACTCTATTGGAGGGATGCGACACCATTCTTCCATGAGAAATTCCATCATTTGGTGTTTTGTTGATGGTGGTGGAAAACGCTGTCTCCAGAATCTCCCATAAATGTTCAATTGGATTGAGATCTGGGGCTGTTGTGGTGACCGTATTACCGCTACAATTCCACATGACCGTTTCGTCACGGTAATTAAGCTTCTCCAAGCTCTGATGCTGCTGGTCATTAGCAGCATACCATACTTGCTAACTGCCTGGTACTCAGCACTCCATTGTCTCTCTAATCACTTTTATATCAATGCAAATGTACATCTTATCCTATCCTAGGTATTCAAATGTGTCAAAAATCTAATCAAACACTTCATGAGAGCACATGAGCTCATGTAGCGCAACATGTCTATAGGCTACAGAATTGCAGGAGAAAACAGTGATGGCCGCTAATAAAATTGTTAACAGTTTTAAGCGTATTTATGGATGGAATACACATTTGGTATTAAGGCACATGAAAATTCACATGTTCCAGAAGGCATTTCTGTCTAAAAACGCATTTTGATAAAAAAATGTATGTTTATGTTCAAATGCCTCTCCTGTGAAGTAGTTATGTGTGACATAAGTCTAGTTTCCTGAAACGAGACACATAAAAGCTTTTCTACATTGCAATGGACATGGTGTAACCTTTGGTAGATAGGGTCCTGGCCGGCTTCAGCTGCAGGACAGCAAAGCCATGTCAGCTCTGCTCATGATTTTTCACAGGGAAGTGAAATGATAGACTACAATTATTTTGCTCATGATCATTCACGGGGCGCAAATGATATCAGGGCCCTAACTACGTATGAGGACAACAAGGTCTGGCCCTCGTAAATGTTTTCTAATTTGAGAAAAATCATAATAATAATTTTGTACACAATAAAGAAAATAAATTACCTCACTTAAACTGAAAGCTGTGTTATGGCCCTGAATGGCATATCAGTTCCTTGAATTTTCTTTCGGGGTGCCATTTCATTTTCTTCCGTTTCTAGCTAACGTTAACACCAATCCAAGCAGTGGAGCCAGTAGTAAAGCAAAAGTTTAGTGTTTAAAACCATTCATCTTGGGGCGATGGGGGAGCAGGTCTGCAAAATGATATCATGTCATGTCATTTTATAAAATGGTCAGATATTTTTTAATACAGACTAGCTCAAAAATAAGTGATGATAATTTTCTGTAAAAAAAGGCAATTAATTTTGAAATTATTGCAGAGGACGTCTTACATCAACATTTTTACAACTAACTAAGATGTTTCGTGCAGTGTTTCTCAAGTGAAAATTTGCATGAAAACTAGTCGCCTCTCATTAAATGACAACAAACACTTCATCAAAAGAATCCGGTCCATAGTTCCCACTCCTTCTAGGAGTAGTACTGTTGAGAAATATCTGATGATGGCACAACAATTTAAGTCAATAAGTCATTGTTTAAGTCCAAGTATGATATAAACTCAGCAAAAAAGACACATCCCTTTTTCAGGACTCAGTATTTCAAAGATAATTTGTAAATTCAAATAACTTCACAGATCTTCCTTATAAAGGGATTAAACACTGTTTCCCATGCTTGTTCAATGAGCCATGAACAATTAAGAACACGCACCTGTGGAATGATTGTTAAGACACTAACAGCTTACAGACGGTAGGCAATTAAGGTCACATTTATGAAAATTTAGGACACTAAAGAGGTCTTTCTACTGACTCTGAAAAACACCAAAAGAAAGATGCCCAGGGTCCCTGTTCATCTGCGTGAACGGGTCTTAAGCATGCTGCAAGGAGGCATGAGGACTGCAGATGTGGCCAGGGCAATAAATTGCAATGTCCGTACTGAGAGACAGTGCTACCGAGAGACAGGACGGACAGCTGATCGTCCTCGCAGTGGCAGACCACGTGTAACAACACCTGCACAGGATCGGTACATATGAACATGACACCTGCGGGACAGGTACAGGATGGCAACAACAAGTGCCCGAGTTACACCAGCAACGCACAATCCCTCCATCAGTGCTCAGACAATAGGCTGAAAGAGGCTGGACTGAGGGCTTGTAGGCCTGTTGTAAGGCAGGTCCAAACCAGACATCACTGGCAACAATGTTGCCAAAGGGCACAAACCCACCGTTGCTGGACCAGACAGGACTGGCAAAAAGTGATATTCACTGACGAGTCGCGGTTTTGTCTCACCAGGGACGATGGTTGGATTCGCGTTTATCGTCGAAGAAATAAGCATTACACCGAGGCCTGTACTCTGGAGCGGGATCGATTTGGAGGTGGAGGGTCCGTCATGGTCTGGGGCGGTGTGTCACAGTATCATCAGACTGAGCTTGTTGTCATTGCAGGCAATCTCAGCGTTACAGGGAAGACATCCTCCTTCCTCATGTGGTACCCTTCCTGCAGGCTCATCCTCACATGACCCTCCAGCATGACAATGCCACCAGCCATACTGCTCGTTCTGTGCATGATTTCCTGCAAGACAGGATCTCAATCCCATTGAGCACGTCTGGGACCTGTTGGATCGGAGGATGAGGGCTAGGGCCATTCCCCCAGACATGTCTGGGAACTTGCAAGTGCCTTGGTGGAAGAGTGGGGTAACATCTCACAGCAAGAACTGGCAAATCTGGTACAGTCCATGAGGAGGAGATGCACTGCAGTACTTAATGCAGCTAGTGGCCACACCAGATACTGACTGTTACTTTAGTTTGACCCCCCTTGTTCAGAGACACCTTAATAAATTTCTGTTAGTCACATGTCTGTGGAACTTGTTCAGTTCACATCTCAGTTGTTGAATCTTGTTATGTTCATACAAATATTTACACATGTTAAGTTTGCTGAAAATAAATGCAGTTGACAGTGAGAGAATGTGTCTTTTTTGATGAGTATATTTTGGCTTGGAGTGACAAATCCGAACTACCGCTTCTTGCAAATCTGTGTGAATGTATATTACATACAAATTCTTTTCAGCTTACGTTTCATGAGCCAAACAGCTTTGTGTCCATTTGGACACCTGAGCTATGGAGCAAATTAAAACAAGGGTCGCAAAGTTATGTCATTGCACCTCAACTTTGTATAAGATATAAGATTAGCAGCTAATTAAAATGTCATTTTTAGGGTTAATGCAGGTGAATATATTGGTTAAAGTCACATGGTCCTAGAAAGATTTACACAGTTATCAAAACATCACGCCAGGGTAAGCCTAAACATAACAGCCCTTATTTTAAGTGTTTCTAAAATCCCCTATGGGAAAAATAAATGGTGGAAAAACGATTGGAACAGCTAGGTTTTAAATCAAATCAAATCAAATGTATTTGTCAAATACACATGGTTAGCAGATGTTAATGTGAGTGTAGTGAAATGCTTGTGCTTCTAGTTCCGACAATGCAGTAATAACCAACAAGTAATCTAACTAACAATTCCTAAACTACTGTCTTATACACAGTATAAGGGGATAAAGAATATGTACATAAGGATATATGAATGAGTGATGGTACAGAGCAGCATAGGCAAGATACAGTAGATGGTATCGAGTACAGTATATACATATAAGATGAGTATGTAAACAAAGTGGCATAGTTAAAGTGGCTAGTGATACATGTATTACATAAGGATGCAGTCAATGATATAGAGTACAGTATATACGTATGCATATGAGATGAATAATGTAGGGTAAGTAATATTATATAAGGTAGCATTGTTTAAAGTGGCTAGTGATATATTTACATCATTCCCATCAATTCCCATTATTAAAGTGGCTGGAGTTGAGTCAGTGTCAGTGTGTTGGCAGCGGCCACTCAATGTTAGTGGTGGCTGTTTAACAGTCTGATGGCCTTGAGATAGAAGCTGTGTTTCAGTCTCTCGGTCCCAGCTTTGATGCACCTGTACTGACCTCGCCTTCTGGATGATAGCGGGGTGAACAGGCAGTGGCTCGGTGGTTGATGTCCTTGATGATCTTTATGGCCTTCCTGTAACATCGGGTGGTGTAGGTGTCCTGGAGGGCAGGTAGTTTGCCCCCGGTGATGCGTTGTGCAGACCTCACTACCCTCTGGAGAGCCTTACGGTTGAGGGCGGACAAGTTGCCGTACCAGGCGGTGATACAGCCCACCAGGATGCTCTCGATTGTGCATCTGTAGAAGTTTGTGAGTGCTTTTGGTGACAAGCCGAATTTCTTCAGCCTCCTGAGGTTGAAGAGGCGCTGCTGCGCCTTCTTCACGATGCTGTCTGTGTGAGTGGACCAATTCAGTTTGTCTGTGATGTGTATGCCGAGGAACTTAAAACTTGCTACCCTCTCCACTACTGTTCCATCGATGTGGATAGGGGTGTTCCCTCTGCTGTTTCCTGAAGTCCACAATCATCTCCTTAGTTTTGTTGACGTTGAGTGTGAGGTTATTTTCCTGACACCACACTCCGAGGGCCCTCAACTCCTCCCTGTAGGCTGTCTCGTCGTTGTTGGTAATCAAGCCTACCACTGTTGTGTCGTCCGCAAACTTGATGATTGAGTTGGAGGCGTGCGTGGCCACGCAGTCGTGGGTGAACAGGGAGTACAGGAGAGGGCTCAGAACGCACCCTTGTGGGGACCCAGTGTTGAGGATCAGAGGGGAGGAGATGTTACCTACCCTCACCACCTGGGGCGGCCCGTCAGGAAGTCCAGTACCCAGTTGCACAGGGGGGGTCGAGACCCAGGGTCTCGAGCTTGATGACGAGCTTGGAGGGTACAATGGTGTTGAATGCCGAGCTGTAGTCGATGAACAGCATTCTCACATAGGTATTCCTCTTGTCCAGATGGGTTAGGGGCAGTGTGCAGTGTGGTTGAGATTGCATCGTCTGTGGACCTATTTGGGCGGTAAGTAAATTGGACTGGGTCTAGGGTGTCAGGTAGGGTGGAGGTGATATGGTCCTTGACTAGTCTCTCAAAGCACTTCATGATGACGGAAGTGAGTGCTACGGGCGGTAGTCGTTTAGCTCAGTTACCTTAGCTTTCTTGGGAACAGGAACAATGGTGGCCCTCTTGAAGCATGTGGGAACAGCAGACTGGTATAGGGATTGATTGAATATGTCCATAAACACACCGGCCAGCTGGTCTGCGCATGCTCTGAGGGCGCGGCTGGGGATGCCGTCTGGGCCTGCAGCCTTGCGAGGGTTAACACGTTTAAATGTCTTACTCACCTCAGCTGCAGTGAAGGAGAGACCGCATGTTTTCGTTGCAGGCCGTGTCAGTGGCACTGTATTGTCCTCAAAGCGGGCAAAAAGTGATTTAGTCTGCCTGGGAGCAAGACATCCTGGTCCGTGACTGGGCTGGATTTCTTCCTGTAGTCCGTGATTGACTGTAGACCCTGCCACATGCCTCTTGTGTCTTAGCCGTTGAATTGAGATTCTACTTTGTCTCTGTACTGACGCTTAGCTTATTTGATAGCCTTGCGGAGGGAATAGCTGCACTGTTTGTATTCGGTCATGTTACCAGACACCTTGCCCTGATTAAAAGCAGTGGTTCGCGCTTTCAGTTTCACGCGAATGCTGCCATCAATCCACGGTTTCTGGTTAGGGAATGTTTTAATCGTTGCTATGGGAACAACATCTTCAAAGCACGTTCTAATGAACTCGCACACCGAATCAGCGTGTTCGTCAATGTTGTTATCTGACACAATACGAAACATATCCCAGTCCACGTGATGGAAGCAGTCTTGGAGTGTGGAGTCAGCTTGGTCGGACCAGTGTTGGACAGACCTCAGCGTGGGAGCCTCTAGTTTTAGTTTCTGTCTGTAGGCAGGGATCAGCCAAATGGAGTCGTGGTCAGCTTTTCCGAAAGGGGGCGGGGCAGGGCCGTATATGCGTCGCGGAAGTTAGAGTAACAATGATCCAAGGTTTTTCCACCCCTGGTTGCGCAATCGATATGCTGATAAAATTTAGGGAGTCTTGTTTTCAGATTAGCCTTGTTAAAATCCCCAGCTACAATGAATGCAGCCTCCGGATAAATTGTTTCCAGTTTGCAAAGAGTTAAATAAAGTTTGTTCAGAGCCATCGATGTGTCTGCTTGGGGGATATATACGGCTGTGATTATAATCGAAGAGAATTCTCTTGGTAGATAATGCGGTCTACATTTGATTGTGAGGAATTCTAAATCAGGTGAACAGAAGGATTTGAGTTCCTGTATGTTTCTTTCATCACACCATGTCTCGTTAGCCATAAGGCATACGCCCCGCCCGTCTTCTTACCAGAAAGGTGTTTGTTTCTGTCGGCGCGATGCGTGGAGAAACCCGTTGGCTGCACCGCTCGGATAGCGTCTCTCCAGTGAGCCATGTTTCCGTGAAGCACAGAACGTTACAGTCTCTGATGTCCCTCTGGAATGCTACCCTTGCTCGGATTTCATCAACCTTGTTGTCTAGAGACTGGACATTGGCAAGAAGAATGCTAGGGAGTGGTTCACGGTGTGCCCGTCTCCGGAGTCTGACCAGAAGACCGCCGCGTTTCCCTCTTTTTCGGAGTCGTTTTTTTGGATCGCTGCATGCGATCCATTCCGTTGTCCTGTTTGTAAGGCAGAACACAGGATCCGCGTCGCGAAAAACATATTCTTGGTTGTACTGATGGTGAGTTGACACTGATCTTATATTCAGTAGTTCTTCTCGACTGTATGTAATGAAACCTAAGATGACCTGGGGTACTAATGTAAGAAATAACACGTAAAAAAACAAAAAACTGCATAGTTTCCTAGGAACGTGAAGCGAAGCGGCCATTTCTGTCGGCGCCGGAAGTATATAGGTATTATGAGTCACACTGTGGTACTCTATTCCTCCCCTTCCCTCCCCCAACACATTAGATCTGGTAAAAGATAATACATAAAAAAAGTGCTTATATACATTTTTTTTCAGCATCTTTGAAATGCAAGAGAAAGGCCAATACATGACTTAGGAATCTAGGCGCAATTGAGATTTGGGCCACTAGATGGTAGCAGTGTATGTGCAACGCTTTAGACTGATGCAATGAACCATTGCATTTCTGTTCAAAATGTTGTATCAAGACTGTCCAAATGGCCAAATTGGTTTATTAATACAATTTCAAGTTTATAACTCTGCACTCTCCTCAAACAATAGCATGGTATTATTTCACTGTAATAGCTACTGAAAATTGGACAGTGCAATTAGATTAACAATAATTGAAGCTTTCTGCCCATATCAGATACAGTGCGGAGAACAATTATTTGATACACTGCCGATTTTGCAGGTTCTTCTACTTACAAAGCATGTAGAGGTCTGTCATTTTTTATCATAGGTACACTTCAACTGTGAGAGACAGAATCTAAAACAAAAATCCAGAAAATCACATTGTATGATTTTTAAGTAATTAACTAGCATTTTATTGCATGACATAAGTATTTGATACATCAGAAAAGCAGAACTTAATATTTGGTACAGAAACCTTTGTTTGCAATTACAGAGATCATATGTTTCCTGTAGTTCTTGACCAGGTTTGCACACACTGCAGCAGGGATTTTGGCCCACTCCTCCATACAGACCTTCTCCAGATCCTTCAGGTTTCGGGGCTGTCGCTGGGCAATACGGACTTTCAGTTCCCTCCAAAGATGTTCTATTGGGTTCAGGTCTGGAGACTGGCTAGGCCACTCCAGGACCTTAAGATGCTTCTTACGGAGCCACTCCTTAGTTGCTCTGGCTGAATGTTTCGGGTCGTTGTCATGCTGGAAGACTCAGTCATGACCCATCTTCAATGCTCTTACTGAGGGAAGGAGGTTGTTGGCCAAGATCTCGCGATACATGGCCCCATCCATCCTCCCCTCAATACGGTTCAGTCGTCCTGTCCCCTTTGCAGAAAAGCATCCCCAAAGAATGATGTTTCTACCTCCATTCTTCACGGGTGGGATGGTGTTCTTGGGGTTGTACTCAACCTGCTTCTTCCTCCAAACACGGCGAGTGGAGTTTAGACAAAAAAGCTCTATTTTTGTCTCATCAGACCACATGACCTTCTCCCATTCCTCATCTGGATCATCCAGATGGTCATTGGCAAACTTCAGACGGGTCTGGACATGCGCTGGCTTGAGCAGGGGGACCTTGCGTGTGCTGCAGGATTTTAATCCATGACGGCGTAGTGTGTTACTAATGGTTTTCTTTGAGACTGTGGTCCCAGCTCTCTTCAGGTCATTGACCAGGTCCTGCCGTGTAGTTCTGGGCTGATCCCTCACCTTCCTCATGATCATTGATGCCCCGCGAGGTGAGATCTTGCATGGAGCCCCAGACTGAGGGTGATTGACCCTCTTGAACTTCTTCCATTTTCTAATAATTGCGCCAACAGTTGTTGCCTTCTCACCAAGCTGCTTGCCTATTGTCCTGTAGTCCATCCCAGCCTTGTGCAGGTCTACAATTTAACCCTGATGTCCTTACACAGCTCTCTGGTCTTGGCCATTGTGGAGAGGTTGGAGTCTGTTTGATTGAGTGTGTGGACAGGTGTCTTTCATACAGGTAACGAGTTCAAACAGGTGCAGTTAATACAGGTAATGAGTGGAGAACAGGAGGGTTTCTTAAAGAAAAACCAACAGGTCTGTGAGAGCCGGAATTCTTACTGGTTGGTAGGTGATGAAATACTTACGTCATGCAATAAAATGCAAATGAATTACTTAAAAATCATACAATGTGTCTCTCACAGTTGAAGTGTACCATTGATAAAAATTACAGACCTCGACATGCTTTGTAAGTAGGAAAACCTGCAAAATCGGCAGTGTATCAAATACTTGTTCTCCCCACTGTATGTCTGTCTCCTGGGAAATGTTCAACCTCATGCTAATCACATTAGCCTACATTAGCTCAACTGTACCGCAGGGGGGATAACCGATCCTGTAGAGGATAAAGAACTACAAGTGCAATGATGGTCTGGACGAGACTGCCGAATCGAGACAAAGGTAAGAGCCTCTGGATTAACTAGTTAATGTTAGCTAAATGTACTAATTAATACATGGGCTACATTTCTGTAAATGGACAATTCTGTGAACTGTCTTGTGCAAGTTTTAAATTGGCCCAATACTTGTTACCAAAGTGTCAACCGGATATGACGTGCAGGAGCTTGCAGGGAATTATAGTTTTGCATGATGACTACTTTTATGCTAATTAGCATTTTTGAATCTGAGAGTATATAGAGCTGAATATATTGATAAAAGTACATGCTTATCAAAATGTCACACTAGGGTAAGCCTATACAAAACACAGTCCTTATTATAAATGTTTCTAAAATCCTCTATAGAAGAAAATGATGGTGAAAAAAATGTTAGGAACCATTTCCTTGCTCCCGGTTTTATGGATATTATGACACCTCCACTGTGGGGCTCTATGAGAGGGGAGGTAGGGAAACAGAGTGTCTGTACCTGGATCTGGTGCACGGATGTGTAGGATATATGCAAACCAGCAGGGTCAAGGACCAGACACATAGTGGACTGTGTCCCCCCTGCCTAGCTGTCTGCCCGGCAGTAATCAGTCTCCCAAAGTGGAGTGGGACGTGAGGACATGAATGCAGGGCTTTGTCCAGCACATGGTCATCACATTCCACTGGAGCCACTGTGTGTGTGGACTCAGAGCACAGCAGAGCGGGGGAGAAGAGAGGGCTGGTGGAGGACTGGCTAGCCAGCTGAGCACAGAGCCACAATGTAGCACCAGGGATAGAGGGAAAGCCACGTAGGATACCACTGTCCCCAAAACACATACAGGAGCTACAGCACAGCAATGTCATAGCTGACAATGTCTGGTTTGGAAACATCTCTTGGTTAGGAAAGATTTCACTCAAACCAGCAGTATGTTTTGCACTTTGGCAAAGTTTTGGCCACACTCAGTTTCAGCAATATTGGAGTTAAATGACCTAATGCATTACTGTTGGTATTTACAGCAAGCCAGGGGAGAAACCTAAACCCTGCTTACCTCCTTGGATCTGAAGAGCTCACAGTGAATGTGATTCAGTATTGGACAGTGCCCCCATAAGACAGTCTGTGGTAGTACATTGTGGTGCTGCTGAATTATGTGTGGTGTGGAGGGATACCGTGTGGAGTAATGAAGTGCTTCATGTTTTAATCGTAGCCTGGGTATTGGCCAGCTATGGAAGGGATGAGTCATTGATATGGCAGAACAGTGCGTAAAAGAGCAGAGCAGAGAGTGCTACACAGACAGAGGAATGTCACCCGCTCTGTCTGCAGGGCTTCTAATATACAGTTGAAGTCAGAAGCTTACATACACTTAGGTTGGAGTCAATAAAACTCGTTTTTCAACGACTCCACAAATTTCTTGAAAACAAACCATAGTTTTGACAAGTCAATTAGGACATCTACTGGATGACACAAGTACATTTTCTAACAATTGTTTACAGACAGATTAGTTCACTTATAATTCACTGTATCACAATTCCAGTGGGAGGCTTGCAAGCCGAAGAACACCATCCCAACTGTGAAGAACGGGGGTGGCAGCATCATGTTGTGGGGGGCTTTGCTGCAGGAAGGATTGGTGCACTTCACAAAATAGATGGCATCATGAGGGAGGAAAATTTGGTTGACATATTGAAGCAACATCTCAAGACATCAGTCAGGAAGTTAAAGCTTGGTCGCAAATGGTTCTTCCAAATTGACGATGACCCCAAGCATACTTCCAAAGTTGTGGCAAAATGGCTTAAGGACAACAAAGTAAAGGTATTGGAATGGCCATCATAAAGCCCTGACCTCAGTCCTATAGAAAATTTGTGGGCATAACTGAAAAAGCATGTACGAGCAAGGAGTCCTACAAATCTGACTCAGTTACACCAGCTCTGTCAGGATGAGTGGGCCAAAATTCACCCAACTTTTTGTGGGAAGCTTGTGGAAGGCTACCCAAAACGTTTGACGCAAGTTAAACAATTTAAAGGCAATTCTACCAAATACTAATTGAGTGTATGTAAACTTCTGACCCACTGGAAATGTGATGAAAGAAATAAAAGCTGAAATAAATCATTCTCTCTACTATTATTCTGACATTTCACATTCTTAAAATAAACTGGTGATCCTAGCTGACTTAAGACATGGAATTTTTACTAGGATTAAATGTAAGGAATTGTGAAAAACTGAGTGTGAAATGTATTTGGCTAAGGTGTATGGAAACGTCCGACTTCAACAGTAGCTACTGTACATAGAAGAATGGAATTCAGTACAGAAGAGTGATTCAGTGGTCGACTTCCGTTTGCTTTATCTCTTAGATGACTGTGAATACATACTGTCCCTATAATCAACTTTTATTGATATGTTTGCTTTTACAGACACCTCCACATTTAGTTTAGTCGTTTTTAGTTTTGTCCTCTTTTTTTTACAGTTACAAAAGAAGGATCAAAGGAACGCATACAAAGATTACCCTGACCCAAAGAAAGCATGTCTCTTACCCTTTTCCATCCCACCCATCCATCCCCTGAGCCAATTTGTTTCGCACTGCTGCCTGCCAGCAGTAATCTTCTCTGATTGATTGAGCGATTCAAAGGGCTACCATCATTAAGTAACACTATAGATGCAATGCATTGAATATTTAAATTCATTCACTTCAAAATGTATTTTATATCTTTGCCCAGAAGTATTTCATTGCAGGGCACTCCAACATCATATGAAAGATATAGTGTCCCTTACCTGATATAGGGGACACAATAAACAAATTATGGGTTGCCAAGGTCATGTTGTGTTCCAGTTAAAGGGTTGTTCAGATTCAAATAGATCTGTGGACCATACTTTTCTAATGGTTAGCTCAGAATATGAGCTTTCTAAAAGTTGTTTATATATGATAGAGATCAGTCTTTCCGGAGCCCAAATCATTTATTTATACATCCCAACATTGGATGGTTTGGTAGTTGGATTTCCCAAGGGACTCCATAAGCTAGCATAGTTGACCTAAATTGTAAATATAGAAAAAAAAATCAGATGCCTTTTAATGTGTATGTATCTTTCGAATCTTGGCATGTTCTCAAACCATTACTGTCCGTGATATATGTAAGGGTACAAATTCCACATTTGGACCATTGGCGGGAGGCAAAGGGGCAGTCATGGGGCAGTCATGGGATCCATTATACTACAGAAATTCAGCCTTGGCAATATATACGTTTTGACAATAGATATTCTGCATGTTAAAGGAACTGGGATAGTTGTCCATCTGCTGAGGTCAGTTTGAATTGATTTGAGTGTTCTTTTTGAAAATGAATCATCGCTGCAATTCCCCAACGGGCTCGGGAGAGGCGAATGTCAAGTCATGCGTCCTCCGAAACATGACCCGCCAAACGCTCTTAACACCCGCTTAACCCGGAAGCCAGCTGCACCAATGGGTCAGAGGAAACACTGTTTAACTGACGACCAAAGTCAGCCTGCAGATGCCCAGCCCACCACAAGGAGTTACTAAACATGATGAGCCAAGTATAGCCCCCCCGGCCAAACCCTCCCCTAACCCGGACAAAGCTGGGTCAATTGTGCGCCGCCCTATGGGACACCCGGTTATGGCCGGTAATGACGGCGCAACACTGTGATGCAGTGCCTTAGACAACTGCGCCACTCGGGAGGCCTGATTTGAACGTTCTGGTAAGGCTCTGGAAATGGTTTTATCTAAGGAAGGAACTATATGTACTCCCAAATATTTAAAATGGGGATTTCTGCAGCCAAAAATGCCTGATTTTGCAGCAGCTTTTCTGAAATTCTGCGATACATTTCACGTTAATTTCATATAAAGCAATAAAAGACATATGTGCTCACGCTTAGGACGATTTTAAGCAGAATACAATTAGAAACATTTAAAGTGTTCAATTTTGTTTAATTTTCCTGAAGAAATAACTTTTTTTTAACAAATAAGGGGTGGAAGCTAGCTCAGAGTTCCAACAAAAACATCTACATAATCTTTAGGTACAAAATTATTAAACTTGGACAAAATAAACACCTGGGGTCCAATCTGCAATTAAGACATATTATATCTCAAGTTCAAAGTGCTCTTTTGGGTTTCTTTTTTTGAACAAACACAGGTCTTTTTCTGAACAGGGGCGGCAGGGTAGCCTAGTGGTTAGAGCGTTGGACTAGTAACCGAAAGTTTGCAAGTTCAAATCCCCGAGCTGACAAGGTACAAATCTGTAATTCTGCCCCTGAACAGGCAGTTAACCCACTGTTCCTAGGCTGTCATTGAAAATAAGAATTTGTTCTTAACTGACTTGCCTAGTAAAATAAAAACATAATGAGAGGTGGGGATGACCAAGGGCCTTGATCATCTAGGCCTATCTCTCAATGTAATCATCCATTTCATCCTCCCTATCCTCCTCCAAATCAATTGCTCCACTGCGGAGTTGTTGGTTTGATACATTGAATTTCACAGAGAGTTTAAAAAGGCAAAGTTGACCACCTCACTAAAGTCAAGGTTAGCAGAGTAAAATTTGAAGTAAAATGCCATTCACCTTGATTCTTTCAGCGCATGCCACAGTCTTCACATCCAGGTAATTTGCATTTATTCATGCTTTGCAGCATAGGTAACTCTGGGTCTTCCTTTCCTGTGGCAGTCCTCATGAGAGCCAGTTTCATCATAGTGATTGATGGTTTTTGCGACTGCACTTGAAGAAACTTTCGAAAGTTCTTGAAATGTTCCGTATTGACTGACCTTCATGTCTTAAAGTAATGATGGACTGTCGTTTCTCTTTGCTTTTTGAGCTGTTCTTGTCATAATATGGACTTGGTCTTTTTCCAAATAGGGACATTTTCTGTATACCACCCCTACCTTGTCACAACACAACTGATTGGCTCAAACACATTAAGAAGGAAAGAAACTACGCAAACTGCCTTTTAACAAGGCACAACTGTTCATGGAAAGACATTCCAGGTGCCTAGCTCATGAAGCTGGTTGAGAGAATGCCAAGAGTGTGCAAAGCTGACAAGGCAAAGGGTAGCTACTTTGAAGAATCTCAAATATGAAATAGATTTTGTTTTGTTAAACACTTTTTGATTACTACGTGATTCCATATTTTCTATTTCATAGTTTTGATGTCTTCACTATTATTCTACATTGTAGAAACAAGTAAAAATAAAGAAAAACCCTTGAATGTGTAGATGTGTCCAAACCTTTGACTGGTACTGTAGAAGCTGAAAAATCTTTCATTAAATAATTTGGGTTCTGATAGTAATTCCCCTGTTTCAGATTCAATAGTTGCTATCAGGAAATTGATCATTACTGCATAGCTTGTTGGCCAGTAAATGACTAGGATGATTACAATGGAAGTAGTGGTTGGGTCATGGTTGAGTCTTACTGGAGGGATGGCAAATTCTGCTCTGTCTTATCAATAAATTAAGTTCTGTTGTGACTTTGGAAAGAGTCATATGTGCCTGGTCTGAAGAGTGTTTGTTGAGAATACTCTAACACAGTTAACAACATTTCCAAATCTGATATCTTCTTTAATTGTGATTTATACAACCAAGATGCAAATGCGGTTGCTTTATTAAAAAAAAAAAAAACATTTTGTTGAGATTCTGAAATTTAAAGTTGGCAGTAGTAAGCGTGGTGGTCAGACAAGCTAATATGTCCAATTTCTATTTTCTTAAAGAAGATAGAGGTGTAGATAATAGTATGCAATCGATTTGTGAGAATGATTTATGCCTGTTTGAGTAGAAAGTCTACTCTTTTACTTAAGGATTATGTGCTCGCCAGGTATCAATGAGGTTGCAATCAGAGAGTATATGCTGGAGAGCCTTGGTTACGTGGGGATTGTAGTTGATCTTATTAGATTTGTCCCGCATGTCCAAAATGGCATTCATGTCTGTCCCAATAAACAGATGGAATTCAGTTAATTCTAACAATATGCTATTCAGAGAATATTTTTGGGGGATTATATACATTTTAGAGCATATACATTAATAAAGGCAATTTTCTTTCCAATATGGATATGTTTAAGGAAAGGGATTCTGCCTTCTTGGTCTTCACCTTTACCCCAAGACAGTAATTCTGAGTTTCTTAAGCATCATTATGATTATACCTTTAGTTTTGTTTGGGGCTGATGAGAAAAGCAGCCAGTTTGTACAAATGGTTCTCTATTCTATGTGAGTCCTTTGGAAGCATTGCTACATCAACATGGTTTCTTGCTAGGACATCAAGACATCTGGAACATTTAATAGGACAGTTTAGGCCTTTCAAATTCCAAAAAAGAATAGCTAGCTTTGCCATTGTAAAAAAAATAAAAACATGTTATCAATAACAATCATGAATAACTTTTTGTTAGTGTTAATATGCCCATGGATATGAAACAAAATGCAGGAGCCACATGGAAACCCACACATTGGTCTGACCCCACTCAGAAACCTTCCCTTTGAACCCCCCTCCAACACCCCCTTTTTTGAGGTCTTTAAGGTACTGAGAAAACTATGGGCCCTGGTCAAAAATAGTGCACTAAATAGGGAATAAAGAATGAGTCAGGGCTAGAGAATCCCCTGATCTGGTTTGTTTATTTTGTGACTCATAATAACGAAGTCATTGTCAGTCAGAAGAATATCTTTAGACTTCGTCACGAGACTTTGTCACGAGGAACGACTACACAGTTTCCATCTTACAGCCTTTTTTTCTCACTGGAAGAGCGAGTGGCCGGTTTAACATGTTTTGGTCTGATGTGTGGACCGCAGGCACAGTCTCTGCACAAAAAGACAAATAAAGAGAGTAAGTAATGAGGAAAGTCTGTGACTATCTCTTTCTCCCTCTTTCTTTGTCTCTTCCCCGTCACTTTTGTTTTCTCTCTCTCTCTTTCTCTCACTCTATTGTTCTCTCTCTCCTCTCTCTCCCTGTCTCTCTCTAGCTCTCCTTCCTCTCCTTGTTTTCAATCGCTTGGTAAGTCAGAGAGAGTCAGCCCATGTCCGTCGACACAACGAGGTGTCTGTTAGAAGTTAATAGAAGACTGCACAGCTGGGCTGAGGCTGCTGCTGTCGGGGTGGGGCTGAGCCTGGGGCTTTATGTCTACTGGGGCTGAGGCTCTGTGTCAACGCCAGAGGGACTCAGCCAGAGTAACAGACAGTGTCCTCACAATGTTTAACTGGGGCTGGGCTGGTCTGAAACTTGGGCTGCCGCTGGTTCTCTCTGTCCAGATAGACTCAGTCAGAGTGGCAGTCAGTATTTAACAAGACTCCTTCACTCTGCACACACTGCCACACGGTCCTCAGTCAACACTCAAGGGGACACTCAAGGGGACAAATGTTGGTATACACTCAATACAAATACATTTAGTCTAGTGGGCATTGCGTATACCAACTTCTTAATCCCCACTGATACATATCAAAGTAGTGTAGTGGAGGTATAAACCGTATCAATTAGTAGGGATGATGGAACAGATTGGAATGTTTAGCTTGAAATTTTGATAAACTATTATTTCACATTTTAGGCGCAGCAATGTACACACGACAGTAGGCCTACGCGTGAATGTTTGAAAATGCAATTAGCAGGGAAAACACTGTTCTAAAATGCTCCACACATGCAAGCAGTTTCATGGACAGAGATTGAGATATCCGTTAGAAAGAGGGGTGATTTAAAGATGCAACAACTATCATGGATTGCTAATATGATTAGGATAATAATGTATTTAGCTGCTAGACAATTAAATAAAGTTGAAAAAAAACAGGAAAACATAATGAGTATGTTAAAAAAAGAAGACCTCCATGTTTTTTTATGGTGGGATTTTGGCTATAGGCTACTTTGAAGCAAGGTGAGACATGCCTCATAATATGAAGTAAAACGTCCAGGTTTCAAACAATTAAGAAACAGTCAAAAAAATAATAATATGATAATGATAGGCCCAACAGTCTTCTGGGAGACGTACCTGTCAGAATGATATTGTGATTATTTGCATCAATCCAGTGGCCATGTCTTTTGCAGACTCCATCTCATGTACTACAGAAACACC
The DNA here is from genome assembly GCF_023373465.1 of Oncorhynchus keta. Classification (NCBI taxonomy): domain Eukaryota; kingdom Metazoa; phylum Chordata; class Actinopteri; order Salmoniformes; family Salmonidae; genus Oncorhynchus; species Oncorhynchus keta. The sequence goes on along the minus strand of NC_068444.1, from coordinate 26,342,144 downwards.
GCAAACAATAGTTTTAATTGGCCTGCACACTTGAATTAAAGGTTAGAACAATTCTGGCGAAAAACATTGTGTCCCTGCTGGAAAAGTTTGAATACCACTGTTTTAAAGTGACCATTTCATTTTGGATTGTGTCTACGTAATTGTATTTTTTTTTAAATACTAGGGGGAAAAATGGGCTAGAGTGAGAACACTCATTAAATGAGAGCTGTTTTATATTTCTGTGACTTGGTATCTTTCATCTGTGTAGTGTGAGGTTGTGTCTATATATATATATATATATATATATATGCCAAGCTGCCATATCTAAGCTGACATATGAAATTGTTTGAAGATGGTCAAACTATGGATAATTTAGCTATTTGATTTTGAATTTTAGGACCCCTTTAGGTATAAAAAGTATATATAAAAAAAATGATTTGATAAAATATTGAATTTGGTCTTTACTACTACAGCCTAGAGAAACATGTGAAATAACACATTCATAAATGGCAAAAAAGAGAGTCACAAAATAAATCATAAAAAACAAGGTTTTTACGTGTTTGCTCTACATCTAGGAGATATGACTGCTCAGAAAAAAGAATAAAAAATTAAAAATACAGTGCCAGTCAAACGTTTGGACACTCCTACTCTTTCCAGGGTTTTTCTTTATTTTCCCTATATTTTACATTGTAGAATAATAGTGAAGACTTCAAAACTATGAAATAACACATGGAACCATGTAGTAACTAAGAAAGTGTTATATTTTATATTTGAGATTCTTCAAAGTAGCCACCCTATGTTTTGTCAGCTTTGCACACTCTTGGTAGTCTCTCACCCAGCTTCATGAGGTAGTCACCTGGAATGCATTTCAATTAACAGGTGTGCCTTAGTTAAAAGGCAATTTGTGTATTTTCTCTCCTTCTTAATGTGTTTGAGCCAATCAGTTGTGTTGTGACAAGGTAGGGGTGGTATACAGAAGATAGCCCTATTTGGTAAAACACATGTCCATATTGTGACAAGAACAGCTCAAATAAGGAAAGAGAAATGACAGTCCATCATTACTTTAAGACATGAAGGTGCAGTCGCAAAAACCATCAAGTGCTACGATGAAACAAGCTCTCATGAGGACTGCCACAGGAAAAAAAGACCCAAAGTTACCTCTGCTGCAAGTTCATTAGCGTTACCAGCATCAGGAATTGCAGCATAAATAAATGCTTCACAGAGTTCAAGTAACAGACACATCACAACATCAACTGTTCAGAGAGGACTGCGTGAATCAGGCCTTCATGGTTGAATTGCTGAAAAGAAACCACTACTAAAGGACACCAATAACAATAAGAGACTTGCTTGGTCCAAGAAACACGAGCAATGTACATTAAACCTGTGGAAATGTGTCCAAATTTGAGAGTTTTGGTTCCAACCGCTGTGTCTTTGTGAGAATCAGAGTAGGTGAACGGATGATCTCTGCATGTGTGGTTCCCACCGTGTAGCATGGATGAGGAGATGTGATGGTGTGGGGGTGCTTGGACAAGGGTGGCATCAAGGCAAAGGGTGGCTACTTTGAAGAATTAACTATTTTAAATATTTTGATTTGTTGAACACTTTTTTGGTTACTACATGATTCCATATGTGTTATTTCATAGTTTTGATGTCTTCACTATTATTCTACAATGTAGAAAATAATACAAATAAATACAAACCCTTGAATGAGTAGTTTTGACAGTAGTGTATGTATTACACATATTTAATTGCTTTTTTGGGAAGTCACAAATCTACACTGAATGTAAAGATCCCATAAAATATAAGATCCCAGAAAATGTATCTCAAAAATGTGTTAACATCCCTGTTAGTGAGTATTTCTCCATTAATAATAATAATAACAATACATGGTACTCATATAGCGTTTTCAAGTTATCAAAGTGACTTTGCCAAGAAAATCATTCCACCCGACAGGTGTAGCATATCAAGAAGCTGATTGAACAGTATGATCATTACACAGGTGTACCTTGTGCTGAGGACAATTAAAAGGCCTCTCTAAAATGTGAAGTTTTGTCACACAACACAATGCCACAGATGTCTCAAGTTTTGAGGTAGCATAAAATTGGCATGCTGACTACAGTAATGTCCACCAGAGCTGTTGCCAGATAATTGTATGCTAATTTCTCTACCATAAGCCGCCTCCAACGTTGTTTTAGAGAATTTTGCAGTACGTCCAACCGGCCTCACAAACGTAGACCACAAGTATGCTGTCGTGTGGGCGAGTGCTTTGCGGATGTCAAAGTTGTGAACCGAGTGCCACATGGTGGCAGTGGGTTAAGGTATGGTCAGGCATAAGTTATGGACAACGAACACAATTGCATTTTATTTATGGCACTTTGAATGCACAGAGATACCGTGACAAGTTCCCGAGGCCAATTGTTGTGCCATTCAGACTCACCAGACATGTCACCCATTGAGCATGTTTGGGATGCTCAGAATCAAAGTGTTCCAGGTCCTGCCAATATCCAGCAACTTCGCACAGCCATTGAAGAGGAGTGGGACAACATTCAATAGACCACAATCAACAGCCTGATCAACTCTATGCAAAGGAGATGTGTAGCATTGCATGAGGCAAATTTGGTCACACACTGACTGGTTTTCTAATCCACGCCCCTACCTTTTTTTTAAAGGTATCTGTGACAAACAGATGCATATCTATATTCCCAGTCATGTGAAATCCATAGATTAGAGCCTAATGAATTAATTTCAATTGACTGATATGAACTGTAACTCAGTAAAATCGTAGAAATTGTTACATGTTTGCGTTTATATTTTTGTTCAGCATACTTTTATATTTCCATCATTTCTTTTAAACAGGTACCGTTTACCTTCAGACGAGTCCTTTGCCACTTGTTTTAGAGCAAAACGGAGATGACCATCGTGTTCGTGAGAGTCTCCCCTTTCCATAGAATGAACATCATAGTTTGTAGGCCGGATGCTACAGACATTTTCATGCAAAGACCGATTTTTAGAACCTCTCATGGTCTGACAAACACTGCTCTAGCTCTGCCAGCTTTCACCATAGATGTGGAAGTGCGAAATCGGCACATGCTGTGTATTGAGATGCATTCCATGTAAAAAAACAGACATGTTTAGCTTAAACTGAGGGATCTTGATTGGCATTGTTTTTGTTAGTGCGTCAATCGACTCTAGGGGATATAGTTCAATTTAACATTGTACTTTTCAAGTATCAGTATACATAATATATAATAAATATATGCCATTTAGCAGACGCTTTTATCCAAAGCGACTTACAGTCATGTGTGCATACATTCTACGTATGGGTGGTCCCGGGAATCGAACCCACTACCCTGGCGTTACAAGCGCCATGCTCTACCAACTGAGCTACAGAAGGACCACATGTGTGTAATTGTCTGTAAAAAGTATGTTCTGTGTGAAGCGTATAACATTTTGGGACTTTTCCTCTCTGCATCCCTCTCTCATAGCTCACTCTGTACCCAAACCAAATGCCAACCCAACATCCAGTTATAAACAATGAGGCGGAAAAAGAGGAATGCAAAAGCATTCCTTTTTTGTTTGCTGACATTTTCCGACCCCTGCCCCCTCTATCTCTGTCCCAAATGCCGATGGTGTCTGGTTGAGGAAAGCTCCTCACAAGCTTTCAAATTGTTCTCTGCAACTCACCCAAATTTGACTGAAGTAGAATAGGGCTATTCTTCCCTTTAATGAAGGAAGGTCAGAGTGGCACTGAAAAGTTGTCAACTGCACAGCCTCACACCCAACAGAGAGACATAGAGTAGGATGGTCAGCCATTTTGCGAATGCCATAATTTGATTGACCGTCCCTCCTTCTTTTGGATGCTAACTGACATTGTAGGTTGAGCCGATCGTTGGTATCATTGGTATGCCGATCAGAGGTGCCAGGATGTAAGGGCGGAGGTATGTGGCCCCTTAATTGGACATTGAACGGATAGTTGGAATCCCAAGTGATAAGCCATAATACCAACTTTATTTTTCATTCAACCCACCCTAAAGCCTCCCTCCCTAAGATAGTATTGCTGATCAAAGTGATGGTGTGTGTATAAGTGGAGGCTGCTGAGGGGAGGACGGCTCATAATAATGGCTGGTTCGAGGCAAATGTAATGGCATCAAACATATGGAAACCATGTGTTTGAGTTATTTGAAACCGTTCTACTTATTCCGTTCCAGCCATTACCAAGAGCCCTTTCTCCCCAATTAAAGGTGCCACTCTCTGCCTCTCTCTCCCCCCTGTGGTGTGCATACATATGTCAAGTGCCTGGGCCACGTGAGTAATAATTACATGCCTTTGTGTGTTAGTTAATGGCCCCTGGGGTCCCCTGGTGGCCCCATGGCAAGGCCCCATGGTGTGTGGACAGGACGGGCTGCAGCAGCTGGGAATGCACCCTAAAACTGACTGACCTCAATAGGAGGAGGCAAAGTCACTACTTAGGAGACAGACAGCCATACAGGGAGGCCAACGTGTTGATCACACTGCCTAGGGGTGGTGGCCCTACCAGGGGCACACTACCGGTAGACATATTTTTCACAGAAGCATGTTGTGGGTTATTATGAGGGTAGCCAGTCACTATAATCTAAGAACTGGGAGCAAAGATCCCAAAACGGCAAAATACAAAAAAGCTGTTCATATTGTTTTTTGGTTCTGTTTTGTGGAAGGAATTCACTGCATATTGTTCATAGTAAGTGAGCAAGCATACTGCAATGTATAGTCCCCATCTTTCACTAAGCACCCTTTTATGTCTCCTCTCTCTCTGTGTATGTGTGGGTGTATGCTGCTGACTTTCGTTCTCTGCAGAGCCTCCAGTTGTTGAAAGTAGCTTTTTCCGTGCAGTGCTCGTATAGGGCAGGGTAGGGCAGGACCAACCGACCACCCAGGGCCTTCCACCGCACCATACGCCACAGCATGGCTGCTTCCCAGCAGACAGAGCGGGATCCAGAGAGCTGGCCTTTTCCAACCTTTTTCTCTCTGCCTCTCTCGCTCTCTCTCACTCGCTCTCCGAGTCCAGGCAACACATGGGAACCTGAGGAGGCCCTTCCCTTCCCGCCTCTCTCCCAGTGCAGGCAGCACCCCGGGCATTACGTGTGCCCACAGTACAGCGTGCCACAGCTGCCAGGGGGAGCAGGGTGCAGCTGCACCTCGGACTGGGTTTCACTTTTCTGACTCATGACTTTGGAACTGAAGAACCAACCGTTTACCTCTCATATCCCAGCCTACACAGGACAGCTGCAGCACCCTCTTCCTATAGCCTAGGGATATCAATGTAAGGCGTTCCACTCCATTGTTAGGTTGAGATGCTGCTGTGCTGGGTGCTTTCTGTATGGTTAAGTATGACATGGGCATGGTGAGTTTGGTCTTAGTCAGTGGTGCGCTGCAAGATATACTGTCAGATCCATGTCAATCCACATCTATAATAATATGATAACATATGCCATTTAGCACCTTTACCCTCACAACATGCATGGTAGATTTCTGACTGCAAGAACACCAATGAAATCTGTTCAATTTCTGCTTATATTGGTCTACTGTGGCATTTCACCATATACAGACAGCTGTTCATAGAAAGTGACATTTATGAGTAGAAGATTGATGCTGCTACTGTACAGTAACTCATACAGGGCTAGAGCTGCTGAACCAAGGCCACATGGCCTTTGTAATAGTTGGCAATGCAAAAAGCACGCCCCATTTTCTCCCATTTCTCTATTATCTGAACAGATGCAAGATGACACACACTTGATTTATGATTATTCGCCTTAACTTTATCACAGTAAAAATCTCCCTTTGCTTATTTTGGCCGTTCTCTGCAATATTGCTCACACCGTTATGAATGGTGTGTTTGAAATTTGCCAAACACAGATGATATTCCACTGGCATGCACAGCAAATTCACCCGTGTTAAAATAACACTGAAAGTGTGGACCCGTATAGACAAACAGTGATGAATTAATACACTGCTTAGTGTAAAGAATTATTTGCATATGTCCTAGAATGCTTTGTTTTACGAGTAAATTGTAGAGTTACCACCCATGACTGTATTGGTTAGATACATTCACCAAGTGAGATCCTAAATGAAAATGTTATTGTTCAAACTTGATTATTTAACACAATAAAATATGTATTTAATAAGGCCTTATTTTGAGGGATTACGCTCAAAATAATACTGGGTTGTTTGAGTGACCCAACTGCTGGGTTGCAAGTATTAGGTCACTTAATTGGATTGTTTAAAAAAAATTGCAAGGTTAGTTTGTTGATGCTGGATTATTGATTTATGATCCAACGGGTCAGATTAGAAGACTGGAGGCTTGGTTTAGTAGGGGTGAGGCTTCAAGGAGTTATTTTTGGCCTCCCATGAGAGTAAATGTCATTCCGGTTCATCATTGTTATCACATATAACAGGTGAACACTTAAGCAAACAAAAAAAGCAACGCCTCTCCCTCACGTGTCCTACATGTTGTGTGTATGCATTGACATGTATATGTAACCAATAGATGTAAAGTCAGTAGTTAACATACACTTAGGTTGGAGTCATTAAAACTCGTTCTTCAACCACTCCACAAAGTTATAGTTCACTAACTATAGTTTTGGCAAGTCTTTTAGGACATCTACTTTGTGCATGACACAAGCAATTTTTCCAACAATTGTTTACAGACAGATTATTTCACTTTTAATTCACAGATTCACAATTCCATTGGGTCAGAAGTTTACATACACTAAGTTGACTGTGCCTTTATACAGCTTGGAAAATTCCAGAAAATAATGTCACGGCTTCAGAACCTTCTGGTAGGCTAATTGACATCATTTGAGTCAATTGGAGGTGTACCTGTGGATGTATTTCAAGGCCTACCTTCAATCTCAGGTCCTCTTTGCTTGACATCATGGGGAAATCAAAAGAAATCATCCAAGACCTCAGAAAAATATGGTAGACCTCCACAAGTCTGGTTCATCCTTGGGAGCAATTTCCAAATGCCTGAAGGTACCATGTTCATCTGTACAAACAATAGTACACAAGTATAAACACCATGGGACCACACAGCCGTCATACCGCTCAGGAAGGAGACGCGTTCTGTCTCCTAGAGATGAACATACTTTGGTGCGAAAAGTGCAAATCAATTCCAGAACAACAGCAAAGGACCTTGTGAAGATGCTGGAGGAAACAGGTACAAAAGTATCTATATCCACAGTAAAACGAGTCCTATATCAACATAACCCGAAAGGCCACTCAGCAAGAAAGATGCCACTGCTCCAAAACCGTCATAAAAAAGCCAGACTACGGTTTGCAACTGCACATGGGCACAAATATTATACTTTTTGGAGAAATGTCCTCTGGTTTGATGAAACAAAAATATAACTGTTTTGCCATAATGACCATCGTTATGTTTGGAGGAAAAAGGGGGCTTTCAAGCCAAAGAACACCATCCCAACCGTGAAGCACAGGGGTGGCAGCATCATGTTGTGGGGATGCTTTGCTGCAGGAGGGACTGGTGCACTTCACAAAATATATGGCACCATGAGGGAGGAAAATATGTGCATATTTTGAAGCAACATCTCAAGACATCAGTCAGGAAGTTAAAGCTTGGTTCCAAATGGGTCTTCCGAATGGACAATGACCCCAAGCATACTTACAAAGTTGTGGGAAAATGGCTTAAGGACAACAAAGTCAAGGTATTGGATTGGCCATCACAAAGTCCTGACCTCAACCCTATAGAAAATGTGTGGGCAGAACTGAAAAAGCGTGTGTGAGCAAGGAGGCCTATAAATCTGACTCGGTTACACCAGCTCTGTCAGGAGGAATGGGCCAAAATTCACCCAATTTACAGAGTGTATGTAAACTTCTGACCCACTGGGAACGTGATGGAAGAAATAAAAGCTGAAATAAATCATTCTCTGTACTATTATTCTGACATTTCACATTCTTTAAATTAGGTAAGAGAATATAATTTTACCATTGGAGTATTAAAATGAGAGTGAGGTGGATGTCACCCTATCCCCTTAATAATCCAGCCTCCTGAGTCCAAGTGTTTGACATGGGGGAGGGGACCAGTAACTTTATGATCAAACTTAATCAATGTAGAAGCAACAGTAATTTTTCATACTTGGATCTGGTCTCATCCAAATATCACATTTCAAGGAAAATAATAAGTTCTGTAAGGGGTGCGTAACCGGTGGCAGGGAAGTCAGGCCCAGGAGAGCAGAACTAGGTAATAGCCGGAGCAGTTTAATAGCAAAACTAACAGCATCAAGAATAACATGACATGGGTACAAAAACCCATGAAAAACCAGGTGTGTGGGAAAACAAGACAAAACAAATGGAAAATTAAAAATGGATCAGCGATGGCTAGAAGCCGAACACTGCCCGAACAAGAAGAGGAACCGACTTTGGAAGTCGTGACATTTTCATTGTTCCTGACCTTTAATAATCACATTAATAATAAAACCTATGGAATTTTAACAATATAATATGGCTATTGAACCAGAATATAAAAAACCTTGTATGGTTCAACAAAGAACCTTTGAGATTTAGAAAGGTTCTTTACAGAACCATTCTCCGTATATGGTGTTCTCTGCATGTCCCATGGGTGAGGTCATAGAGTAATGTTTCTGCCTGGGCCACTCTGATTGGACATTAAAGAAACAGATGTTCCTGTATGTCAGAGAAGAGTGTTGTTCGCTTGTATGGCACATTGCTGAGATTACCGCGCTCAAACCTTCTCTCTGTCGCTCACTCGCACGCACACCCTAGTTCTATACCTCTTTTGGCATCAGCTACTTAGCTCCAGATGAGGACGAATGCAGAGGATTGGTGTGAGAACTCCCCCTCCTTCATAGAATCAACATGATTGTACGATGACAGGAAATAAATCAATTGTCAACTGGACAACATATTAAGTGTCACTCAGGTAGTTTCTCACACATATCTTCTGGATGTGTTCTGGAAAATGTGTTCTCTTCCAATCCTTGGCTGTGTGTCTGGGGCAGGGCAGATGAGGAGTGAGGATGAGAGACCAATGCCCCCGGTCTGTAGAGATGGAAAAAGAGCTGCTCTGTGACACACACAGATCCACAGTCTCTTCATCTCTTTGTTTGTGCTGTATTATTATCCTGCCTGCCGTCCTCCCACCTCCAGCATTGACATCATACCAGCGTCCCACAATTGTCAGTAAGTTGTGTGTATGTGTGTGTGTGTGTGTGTGTGTGTGTGTGTGTGTGTGTGTGTGTGTGTGTGTGTGTGTGTGTGTGTGTGTGTGTGTGTGTGTGTGTGTGTGTGTGTGTGTGTGTGTGTGTGTGTGTGAGAGAGAGAGACACAAAAAAAACTGGGAAAGGTCCACCTCAAGCTATTTTGTACGGTGTCCATCCACTCTAGTCTGCCCAGACTGACTGAAAACACACTTTGGTAATGAAATTTAACTTCCTTATGTTATAAAATACATTTTACCAAGACAAATATGATTCTTCATGTTCTGAATTATTCGGTGGGGTCTTTCTCAAACGTATTAACATTATTTCCAAAAAGTCCAATTTTGTAACAATAAACATCTGGCAATAAGCACCCAGCTCTGAGTTTTTTCATAAATACTTTTGTGTTGGTTGTCTGCAAAGTTGTTTCCGCGGGTCGCAAAAATCCAAATTAACATGACACGAACCGCATTAAATGTAAAATGCTTTGAAAATTAAAAGCTTGCAGTATGCTCAGTGCCCCGTTGACATTTCAGAGAGATACGCTTGTTTTTGTGAAAAATCTGAAAATAGGAAAGGAACTTTGCATTATTAGGAAAAGCATATACTAAAATATGAAAATACCACATCATGCTTCAAAATTGATATCTATCTTACCTTTATATTGTTTTATGTCCTCCGAATTCCAGAAGAAAGATGATTCAACAGTGAGCCTGTCAGTTAGATAATTCTCGCTGATGCAATGCTATTTTCCAGATTTTTGACCATTTTCTTTCTCTGGCCTCCATTGATTTAGTCACCCTAATTTTGGCCATCTTACAAGGGTAAGAACGCCAATAACTTTTGAACGGATTGTGATAGAGACATGAGGTTTGGACTATTGGTTATCTTAGAGGAGTATTCACACACAAACAATATATACACAATTATTTTATAATAATTTAGAATTTGTTCTTAAACCTTGTTGGGGATATTTTCACTTTGGATGAATTGCGGGCCCACAGTGAACTGCATCCTACTCTGTCCTAGATTGCTAATATATGCATATTGTTATTACTATTGGATAGAAAACACTCTGAAGTTTCTAAAACTGTTTGAATTATGTCTGTGAGTATAACAGAACTCATAGGGCAGGCAATCTTCCAAACAGGAAGTGAAATTCTGAATGCGTGTCTAATTTGAAGTCATCGCTTCTTCCCTTCCAAATAAGATATGGATCTGTTAGCACATCCCACGCCTTCCACCAGATGTCCTCATTCAGTAGAATGTGGAATGGAGCCTCTGGTGTGAACTTTGACCGAATGGGAGGGGAAATAGTCACTGTCCTGGCAGAATGCAATTTCCCTGTGGCGCATTTGTCTGTGGATGTCACCATCGTTCTATTTGGCTGCAGATGAAAACGTATGCTCCGGTTTATTGCATATATATGAAAATAACATCTAGAAGATTGATTCTCTACTTAGTTTGACCAGTTTATTCGACCTGGAATATATCTTTTTGAAGTTTTTGTCCGAGTTCTCCTGGACCAGCGTCAGCTTTAGGGCACGTGAGCTGAAAGTGCTAGCAAATGCAGCTAATTGGACACTAGTATTGGACATTATGGAACAAAACAACGATTTATTGTGGAACTAGGACTCCTTGCACTGCATTCTGATGAAAGATCATCAAAGGTAAGGGAATATTTATGATGTAATATCGTATTTCTGTTGACTCCAACATGGCGGAGAAATATATTTACGTCTGAGCGCCGTCTCAGATTATTGCATTTAAAAATAATCTGACACAGCGGTTGCATGAAGAACCAGTGTATCTTTAATTATATATAGAACATGTATCTTTAGTCAAAGTTTATGATGAGTATTTCTGTTATCTGGCGTAGCTTTCTGTAATTCCTCCAGATATTTTAGAGGCATTTCTGAACATGGCGTCAATGTAAACCGAGATTTGTGGATATAAATATGCATATTATCGAACAAAACATAAATGTATTGTGTAACATGTCATATGAGTGTCATCTGATGAAGATTATCAAAAGGTTAGTGATTCATTTTTATCTCTAATGGTGGTGGTGGTGTAACATAAATATATGTTGTGTTTTCACTGTAAAACATTTTTAAAAATCGGAAATGATGGGTAGATTAACAAGATATGTATCTTTCATTTGCTGTATTGGACGTGTTAATGTGTGAAAGTTAAATATTTCTAAAGAATATTTTTGAATTCCTCGCACCACCTTTTCAGCTAAATGGGGGGGATTTTAACTGACTTGCCTAGTTAAATAAAGGTTGTACCTATAACATGAACTCATACTTCGCTCTCCCCACTTCTCTCTGTCCCCTGCCTGCAGAACAGCATCGTAAGGGAATGGCCATGGACAGCCTGGGTGGACTGAGAAGGTAGGAGAGAGGTTGCTAAGAGAAGAGGGGAAGAAAGACAAGGAGGGAAAGAAAGGGCTGTGCTGAAAGAGAATGGATGAGAGGCTGTAGGAGAATATGGAAGGGAAAAGAGAGGAGAGGAGGCTAGAGAAGGGAGGGAAGGGGTTGTCCTGCCAAACAGAGAAAGAAGAAGGGAGGCCGGAGGAGAAGAAGGGCGTTATAAGTGGCTGAACCATCAGAAAGAGGAGGCGGAGGGGCAGAAGAAGGAGAGGTCAGGGGAGTGGACCAGGAACTTAGAGAGAGAGGGATAGACAGCAGACTGGAAGGAGAAGAAAGGGATTGTGTGTTGCTGTATGTCAAACTTTGTGCAGGACGCTGGAGAGGATGAGTTATTCATCCACTGAGACTGGAGATGACCTGTTGGTCTAGTTGACATGGAAACAACCTATGGGTTGTCATGGTGCCTTGGTCTGCCACTCCTGTGACTTGTTTGCGGTTGGCGGTGGGGTGACGCCCATGCGGTCTGAGTGACACAGGTAGATTTCTCTCCCCTCCTCCTCTTCTCACTCTCCTGCAGGTCTCGGACTGTGTCAGACACATAGGTGATGTAGGCAGGCCAGCTCTGGAGAACAGGCAGACAGCCAGGGTGCAGACCTAGACAGGTGCTGAAAGACCCTGGGAAACAGAGCAGAGTCACCACATGGAAGATGTAGTAAGTGGTGGTTTTCACCTCACAGGCTTAGATAAACCAGCAACTCACTCTAAAGTCATCCATAAATAATGTAGGTATTCTATGCAACATATTAATAACATTTTCTATCAGAGTATGTAACATTTGTGCATAATGCTTATCAACCTGTTGGCACTTGCAGTGCACTGAGTGGTATTAGTTTATGTGAGTAATCTGGGTCTGGCAATAAACTCAGCAGTAGTCAGTAATCAGAGCTAGGATTGTTTTTTACTACAGCTTTTATTCATCATGTTTTACCATGAGTGGAGGGCAAGAGTTAAGAGCTGAATGTGTTCTGCTCGTTAGTGTCTTTCAATTCTGGTTAAAGGAGAGGCTTCCAGGGACGTGGTAGGCTGTTCACAATTGCTGACCAATCAGGGACTGTCTGGAGGTGACCTTTACATTTTAAACACAAGCTCATGGTCCCTGTTACAAGCCTGGCCATCCTGCTCCTGGACTGCAGTTGCAGAAAGAGGGAAGAGTTGCTTTGGGATTTAGTGTTAGTTTTTCAGACTGTTTCCATTTTAAGAACACTGTATGCAGTATGTAAGTGTGGAGTAGCACATGTATTCAGCTCAGTATGATGTGTATCGTACAGTAAAGGTGCTGAGATTGAATGCTGTTGATCAGTGTTCTGCAGCAGGTAGAGCAAATAAGTGCTTATCAAATATCTTAGATTGTGTGACTTAGTTACTGTACATTCCTTATCCTTGATTTTTAGTACTCTAACTATGCAGCAGAGTACTGTAAAATTGCTTGTATTTTGGTTTTCACAAGAGGCCCCTTCCTTCCTGTGTCAACCAAAAGAGTCCTAAAGGGCCACTTTTATTTTTTTGTGTTTTCTAATTTCCTGACTCCAAGGCCCATTCCAACAAATTCTTCAACTGTGCTCATAAAGCATTCTGTCAGATAGAGGAAGTAAATGGACATCCTGAACTACACAGACACACACATGCACACACTCATATACACACTGAAACACAAAACCTATACCACTTCAAAAATACCCCAAAACATACATCTCTACACATGGATAATCAGGATTTCGGCCAAGGAACGTTTTGATCATAAACAGCACTTCAACCCGAAGGAACTATTTCCTCCCCATTTGGTTGGTGAAACTGAGATTCCAAGGTCATGTTCATTAGGACACACTGTAGCAAAATGTTGTGCAACATAAAACCAAAACAAAATCAAATAGGATCCGGTTTACTCCATTTCGGAGCGTTTTTCTACAATGTATTGCCTATTGAACACCAGGCTGGTTCCAGTGTGTTTTCACTCTGCTTTCCTTGAGTTTGAGGACAACACCTTGTTTATTGGGGGGGAAGTCCTGCTGCTGTCCAGTGCCCACAGTGTGAGCTTGACAACTGGCCCGCAAGTAGGACTCTCACACCCCTGGCCTGCATTAACATACACACACCTCCATCTGCCTTGTTAGGCTGGTAGCAGAGCCAACGGAAAATCTCATTCAAAGTTATGGCAAAGCGGCAAATAGGCCTACACTATTAATGTATTATTCATTATGTTGACTTCCTGCCCCTTGTTTCTATCCATGATGTCCCTTCTCTGTCCTGCACTTTCTCTCTCATCCTCTACACTACTGTCTCTTGTTATGAGTCTCTGTGGTCTGCTTTAGATGCGAACAGGAAGGGGAGGGGAGGATTGTTCTTCTGTCTCTCTCTCTTGGCACGATGGATGTCCCCTGGGCCTTTTATCTGGAAGTACTTCTTGCCTGGTCACACAGTCCACTTGTAAAATATCTGCTGGCTGTAGGGATGTGCTCCAGTGAATGGGACAGAGCCTGAGGAGGGGATTTTAACCCCTCTGTGTCTGTCAATCATCTATTCTTACTTGCTGCATCAAAATTACGAAGAAAAGAGTACAGATGTCGTCTTTTGATTTGGTAGAGGTTGCTTTGGCAGGGTGTTTTTTTTACCAAACTAATTGGAAACAGCCAGGTTCTTGTTTAGCATCTCTTTCTCTAGCATCCAGTCCACTCCTACATAGACCCCATAGACCCCTGAAACAATCACCTACACTCTAAAAAATGCTGGGTTGTGTGGTTTACCCAAATGCTGGGTTTTGTGGTTGACCCAAATGCTGGGTTGTGTGGTTGTCCCAAATGCTGGGTTGTGTGGTTGACCCACATGCTGGGTTGTGTGGTTGACCCAAATGCTGGGTTGTGTGGTTGACCCAAATGCTGGGTTGTGTGGTTGACCCAAATGCTGGGTTGTGTGGTTGACCCAAATGCTGGGTTGTGTGGTTGACCCAAATGTTGGGTTGTGTGGTTGACCCAAATGCTGGGTTGTGTGGTTGACCCAAATGCTGGGTTGTGTGGTTGACCCAAATGCTGGGTTGTGTGGTTGACCCAAATGCTGGGTTGCAGGTGTTGGGTCACATAGTTGGATTGTTTTCTTTAAAAGAGCAAGTTTGGGGTGTTGATGCTGTGTGTTATTGGTGCTGGGTTATTGATCAGAAGACTAGAGGCATAATTTGTTGGGGCATAGCTTTCAGATTGTTCTTTTTAGCCATCCGTGAGAGTAAATATCATTCCTGTTAATCTATTCTGTTGTGTAGTTATTGTGCGTAAAGGTTGAATATTGAAATTTTTGTGGCTTCAATGAGGCTTACAGAAGTATATGATTTTGTATGACTATGCTAATCCCAATGATGTACCACCTTTTTATAATATGTAATAAGCAATCTTATTTGTCTAGAACAGAGTTTCACAAGCTCGTTCCTGCCCCCCTGGGTGCATACTTTGGTTTTTGCCCTAGCACTAGTAACCACTAGTAACCAACTTATCATCAAGCTATGTAGTGGGGGGGCAGGACCGTGTTTGGGACACCCTAGTCTAGCAGAATGTGCAAAATGTTAAACATTTTAAGGCTAAATGTAACTTGCAGTATGTAAACATCCAAATAACCCAGGGTGTGTTCTGTCCAATATTGACCAAATAACCAAAATTGGGTTGATTTTTAACCCAGCATTTCATTTTTTGGTCATTATTGCCCTCAGTTCAGCTGTAAGCCTATAGTATCTTTATGAGGGACCAGGTCCATTAAAAGCAGGCATCTGGTCGCCTTCAAATTGGCCATTAATCGCAGCATGTGCATCCCTTAGTTGGCAACCCAACTCCCACTTCCCCACTACACCATCCCCATCCAAGCCCCTGCCAAAGATGTGCTTCTCATTCCTCAACTCAGAAGCAGGAAAGGCTGTGAGCTGGGATTCAGAGACCAGGAACGTGGTGCTATTCCTGGTCTCTTCAGTACTGGCATGAGTTGGACTGTCTGGCCAGGTAATGTGGTTCACTGAAGAGCAGGAGAACATGATGGTCCTGGTTTGAACCTGCTTCTTAACCACCCTCGCATGATTAAGAGCCTTGCCAGAACCCTTGTGAGACTTGTGTTTATGACTAGTCTTTAGCTCAACGGAGCTATCGCAGTCTTGTGGCCTGCAGGAAACCTTGGTTCAAATCCCAATTCATCACACTTTTTTGCCTTTTACAGTTTGAGAACAGTATCTCCAGAACCATGCCATTAGACTGATATTATAGTGCAGAGTCTGAGGCTAAAAATAAGCAGGCTGGATTGTTGGTTTTATTTTAAACAGGGGATGGAGGAATGGTGGAATGGAAAGTGAACATGAGGCAGGCTGCATCCAAATAGCTTTAATATCCTTCAGTAAGAACGAGACAGAGTGGGAGAGGGAGAGAAGATGAAGGTTTTAACCATGTCTTTTGAGAAGGAGCTGAGTCCCGGGGGTGGGGGGGGGGGGACACTGCATCACATCCGGCTGTGACTGGTAGTCCCAGTGTCATCCGGGTTAGGGGAGGGTTTGTCCGGGGCAGGCTGTCATTGTTCTTAACTGACTTGCCTAGTTAAATAAAGGTTCAACAAAAATACTATAGCAGACACACCCATCACTATGCATGCTAGGAACCCAGCCTCCAAAAGAAACCTTATTAACATAGCCTTGGCATCTTTTTGGAAGGAATATCACTACGACTTGTTATTTCAGATGAAGATATACCACATGGACATCAACAAGATGAGGACTAATGTATAGCGATGTGGATGGGAGAGGAGCTGACCGTGCTTCTCTATGTTATGTTATAACCATGCATCTAATAGAGGGTTTCAGGAATGTAGTTTGGCCTTTGGTGGCAGGTCTGGTAACAGCCCAGTAATCTGTGGCATGCTAGGCTAGGCAGACTAGCCACTTATAAATACACCCCTCTAGACATGAGAGAAATTCACTGAGGCTTGTTTTAATGAGCACAGAGTAATAAGTTGTACTAGGTGTGTGTGTGTACAGATGTAGGATCTTCATTTGATCACCCCGTACCAGGAGAAAGTTCCTGCAATGCAGGACATTTTAAACGTGTCGTTTATTTAAGGTTTAAAAAGGCTTCTGAATATTGTCATTTCCAGTTTGAAATTTCAGACCTAATTTTCCCTCATGAAAAACGTATCAAACCATGCACAAATATCCATTAATTATAACCACATAACAATTCACATTTCCTGTTGATGCAGGATTTTCCCCCTGCTGTTGCAAACTGGATCAAATTTAGATGCTACATCTGTATGTGTGAATGCAGTCAACAAGATATCTGTGTAAAATATCTGAGGGGTCACAACTAGAGTATGTGCCATCGTGATCTACGGCGCTCCATGCATGTGTATTTATGGCCAGCGAGGAGCGCTACCCCTAGCATGGACGTCATGCAGCTCTACAACTTAAACTGACACGAGAGGCTAATATGGTTCACGACACAAGTAGACACATCTCTTCATCTCCCTCCATCGTATATGTACAGTATGTGATACACACAATTTAGTAAGCAGAACTCAATCATGGCAGTCAAAGCAGGAGCTGTCGTCCTTTTCATATACATCTTACACAGTTCATAGACATTATTTTTGTCAAGTCTGTGTATTGAAAGAGCTGCATAACATTTTCTTGTACTTTGAGCCAGGCACGAGACACCCCTTTGTCTGACTGTGACAGCAGATTACTCCCAGGTAGACATCTGTAAGGAATTTGAGGTTGGGTGAAATGAGAGTTGGGGGGATAAAGGGTTGCTGGCAGGCCAGCAGGCAGGATGGGGCTGGTAGGGGGAGTGTATTAGCAGCAGATACATGGGCCTGGGAGCCGCAGCTGCAACCCATTTCAGTTCCAAGGTCATTGGTCTAATCGGGGACCAATTCTGAGCTCTGCAGGTGGTCATGGGACACCCCCTTCTAACAGGCCTGGTGTTTTACACAACCCCTCCATCCCAGACAAAGATTACAGACAGACATTCAAACCGCAGCGCAGAGTAGAACATGTCAGTATCATGTACAGTACCAGTCAAAAGTGAGGACACACCTACTTATTCAAGGGTTTTTCTTTATTTGAACTATTTTCTAAATTGTAGAATAATTGTGAAGACATCAAAAAACACATATGGAATCACATAGTAACCAAAATATTGTTAAATAAATCAAAATGTATTTTATATTTGAGATTCTTCAAAGTATCCACACTTTGCCTTGATGACAACTTTGCACACTCTTGGCATTCTCTCAACCAGCTTCACCTGTTATGCTTTTTCAACAGCCATGAAGGATTTCACACATATGCTGTGAATTTGTTGGCTGCTCTTCATTCACTCTGCTGTCCAACTCATCCCAACCCATCTCAATCGGGTTGAGGTCAGGTAATTGTGAAGGCCAGGTCATCTGATGTAGCAATCCATCACGCTCCTTCTTGGTCAAATAGCCCTTACACAGCCTGGAGGTGTGTTTTGGGTCATTGTCCTGTTGAAAAACAAATGACAGTCCCACTAAGCGCAAACCAGATGGGATGGTGTACCGCTGCAAAATGCTGTGGTAGCCATGCTGGTTAAGTGTTCATTGAATTCTAAATAAATCACTGACAGTGTCACCAGCAAAGCACCCCAAAACCATCACACCTCCTCCTCCATGCTTCACGGTGGGAACCACACATCCGTAGATCATCTGTTCACCTACTCTACATCTCACAAAGACACTGCTATTGGAACAAAAAAGCTCAAATTTGGACTCATCAGACCAAAGGACATATTTCCACCAGTCTAACGTCCATTGCTCATGTTTCTGGGCCAAAGCACGTCTCTTCTTATTATTGGTGTCCTTTAGTAGGGGTTTCTTTGCAGCAATTTGACCATGAAGGCCTGATTCATGCAGTCTCCTCTGAACAGTTGATGTTGAAATGTGTCTGCTACTTGAACTCTGTGAAGCATTTCTTTCTGAGGCTGTAACTCTAATGAAATTATCCTCTGCAGCAGAGGTAACTCTGGGTCTTCCTTTCCTGTCTGTGGTGGTCCTCATGAGAGCCACTTTCACCATAGCGCTTGATGGTTTTTGCGACTGCACTTGAGGAAACTTTCAATGTTCTAGAAATGTTCCGGATTGAGTGACCTTCATTTCTTAAAGTAATGATGGACTGTCGTTTCTCTTTGCTTATTTGAGCTGTTCTTTCCATAACATGGACTTGGTCTTTTACCAAATAGGGTTATCTTCTGCAAACCACCACTACCATCACAACACAACTCATTGGTTCAAACGCATTAAGAAGGAAAGAAATTCCACAAATGAACTTTTAACAAGGCACACCTGTTATTTTAAATACATTCCAGGTGACTTGACTACCTCATGAAGCTGGTTGAGAGAATGCCAAGAGTGTGCAAAGCTGTCATCAAGGCAAAGGGTGGCTACTTTGAAGAATCTCAAATATAACATTTATTTTGAATTGTTTAACATTTGTTTTTGGTTACTACATGATTCCATATGTGTTATTTCATAGTTTTGATGTCTTCACTATTATTCTAAAATAGTTAAAATAGTAAAAATAAAGAAAAACCCTTGAACGAGTAGGCGAGTCCAAACTTTTGACTGGTACTGTACATGCGTGGCAGAGTATGAGTCAGTTTGCCAAACTCACACACACGACTACCCAAATACACTACTACCACCCACCATACACACTACTAACCAAACACACTACTACCACACACATGACTACCAAAACACACCACTACTACACACAATACTGTACAATACTGTAATTCATCAGTGGGGGGTCATTTAGGGTCATATAGCTATTTCATTTTGAATTTTAAGACCCCTTAAAAATGCTATATTAAAAAAACATATTTTTTTATTATCCCATACAAACACATTGATTAACAGATTCACTACATGCAACAACAGATAATAAAAAATACAAAGTTTGTTCTGAAGTGTCTTTCCTCTAACTGAGAGGATATAAGAAAGATCAGGAAACTATTATTATATATATATATTTTTTTTACATGTGTTTAATGGAAAAAGATCAGTTTCAAATTCCAGGCTATCCAGGTGTGTGTGTGTGTGTGTGTGTGTGTGTGTGTGTGTGTGTGTGTGTGTGTGTGTGTGTGTGTGTGTGTGTGTGTGTGTGTGTGTGTGTGTGTGTGTGTGTGTGTGTGTGTGTGTGTGTGTGTGTGTGTGTGTGTGTGTGTGCTCTCTTGTGATTGAACGGGTGAAGTGTAGACAGGGTGAAGAATGGGCAGACTCAGGTTTTTCTCTGCGGTCTTCACCCTACTCATGCCTGACAGCTCTGGAATGAAGTCCGCCCTTGTTCGTTAGAAGCAAGGGGAAATATTTTGGTAAATATTTTGGTAGATATTTTCCAACGGTTTTGAGTCAACAGCCGTCAGTCCCCTTAGTAAAGGACCTTCATTTGGCCCTTGCTGCATTTTCATCATTAAGGGTTTGCTTTTCACTTTCCTCTAGCAATGCAGCTCTTTAAGTATTAGAAGTATTAACGCATGATTAGAAACTTTCCCACTTTGTAACAACTATGAAAACATGACTCTTGAAACTAGAGTCATCAACTGGAATATTAAAATAATGGTTTTCAGAGACATTCCGTGTCGATTTGAAGGGTATAATACAGTATATGTCCCAGCTGCATAAATAAACCACCATAAAGTGGAGGTGTGAGGTTGGTCTGTGTGTGGTCGTCCTGCAACACTCCTCTCTCCCTCTCTAAATGTCTCTCTCTCGTTCTAGAGATATAATATGACATGTGAAATGTCTTTATGCTTATTCTACATTTGTATTGTTTATTAAATACTTCACTTGCTTTGGCAATGTTAACATATGTCTCCCATGCCAATAAAGTCCTTGAATTTAATTTAGAGAGAGAGAGAGAGAGAGAGAGAGAGAGAGAGAGAGAGAGAGAGAGAGAGAGAGAGAGAGAGAGAGAGAGAGAGAGAGAGAGAGAGAGAGAGAGAGAGAGAGAGAGAGAGAGAGAGAGAGAGAGAGAAACTGCACTGTTACAGGATTGGCCTGTCATCAACTTAATATGCCACCAATCTCCTGTGCTACCAATATCTTCATAACAGCAACAATAACATAAATATTACAAAGGTTTGTCAATGAAACATGCAACAGATTTATCTAGGAATGTATCTCTCACAGACATAAACTGAGGCAACAGTTAAGCCCTCACCTTTCCTGAGACAGTGTGTGTGGGTCTGGGTTAGCCCGCCTCTGATCTGGTTAGGCTGTCAAAGACATGGCGTCCTGTTGGGTCCAACAGCTCCTTCAGGAAAGGCTTCATACCCTTCACATGAAATGTCAATAAAGTATATTAATTCAAATTCTTCTCTCCTTACAGACAGACATCCATGTCCTGCCAATGCCTCTTCTCCTGGTCAAACTTCTAGCCATGCGCAAGCCTTCGATTTCATTAAGCTCCCATGTTCAATTCTCTGTTGCCATGGTGATTGTACCAAACAAATAGTCCCACCTCATCTCAGCACCACCGTTGGTCAGCCTTGTGTTCCAGTGTTTGTGAATGGCTGGCTAAATGGCTCATTAATCCCCCAGTGGCTGTGACAGCTGTCAGTCGCCTGGGGCCTGCTGCTTGGCAGAGTAAACGTGAGTGGTTAAGGATTAAACCAACAAATGGTTACAAAAGCTAATGAACCAACGCTGTCATTTTTCATACTTTGGTCATCATACTTTGACCTGGTTTTCTTGAAGGTAAACATACTGTAACTTACTACACAGAAAGTTAAATCAACACTGAGAGTACTAAATTAACACAGAGTGTGAAGACTGTCGCTACCCCATGTCAAACACATGGATTCATTATTAACCTCTACAGGATCAGTGTTTTCCCACGGGGAGGTTGAGCTAACGTAGGCTAATGTAATTAGCATGAAGTTGCAAGAAACAAAACAAAAATCCCAGGTCATAGACATATCTGATATAGGCAGAAAACTTAAAATCTTGTTCATCTAACTGCACTGTCCAATTTACATTAGCTATTACAGTGAAAGAATACCATGCTATTGTTTGAGGAGAATGCACAGTTATGAACTTGAAAATAAACCAAAATAAACCAATTAGACACATTTGGGCAGTCTTGATACAACATTTTGAACAGATATGCAATGGTTCATTGGATTAGTCTAAAGCTTTGCACATACACTGCTGCCATCTAGTGGCCAAAGTCTAAATTACGCCTGGGCTAGAATAATACAATATGGCCTTTCTCTTGTATTTCAAAGATGGTACAAAAAAATACAAAAAACATGTTGTTTCTTTGTATTATCTTTTACCAGATCTATTGCGTTATATTCTCCTACATAAATTTCACATTTTCACAAACTTCCAAGTGTTTTCTTTCAAATGGTACCAAGAACATGCATATCCTTGCTTCATGTCCTGAGCTACAGGCAGTTAGATTTGGGTATGTAATTTTAGGTGAAAATTGATAAAAAGGGGCGGTTCCATAATAGGTTTTTAATGGTACACGGTGACATCACCTTAACACCAATGGTAACATGATATTCTCTTACCTTGTAAACAACATTGGAGAAAATGTGTTTGCAGAGGGGCGTGGTTTATATAGCTAGATAGCTTCTGCCTGAAGACCTAGTAAGTATCTTTGCCAAAGATGAATAGGGTAACCTTTTAATTATGTATATTTGCTGACACGTTACAGTCAAATTTTGGCACCAGTGGTGTAGCTATTTAGCACAGGAGGTTGGTGGCACCTTCATTGGGGAGGAAGGGTTGTGGTAATGGCTGGAGTGGAATAAGTGGAATAGATTCAAATACATCAAACACATGGTTTGTTGCCATTCCATTCACTCAGTTCCAACCATTTACTATGAGCCTTCCTCCCCTCAGCAGCCTCCACTGCTATCTTGATATATAAACCACTCCTCTGCCAACAAACCTTCTCCGATGTTGTTTACAAGGCAATACTTATTTAAATTAGATGAGAGAATATCATGTTACCATTGGTGTATTAAAATGATAGTTAAGGTGAAGTCGCCTTGTCCCCTTAATAATGAATCCAATTGTTTGACATGGGGGAGTGGACCAGGTATTTTGTGATCAAACTTTATCAATGCAAAAGCAACATTCATTTTTCATACTTTGGTCATCATACTTTGATCTGGTTCAAATATCCAAATATTTCAGGAAAAACATGATTTTGACTGTTCATAAACTTTAAATAATATAATTTCAACAATAACATATTCACTTAGGATCTCACTCTGTGAAGTTAATAGGACTAAAAATGAATATATGCAATACTTATGTCGCTGTTTACTAACATATTCAGTAATTGGTGGTAACTCTACAATACAGTCGAAAGATCTCAGCGATCACTGCCTCATTACCTACATCCGTAATGGGTCTGTGGTCAAACAACCACCCCATATCATCGACCTGGCCGGGGTATCGTGGAATGACATTGACCTCATCCCGTCAGTAGAGAACGCCTGGTTATTCTTTAAAAGGGCCTTCCTGACCATCTTAAATAAGCATGCTCCATTAAAAAAATGTAGAACCAGGAATAGATATAGCCCTTTGTTCACTCCAGACCTGTCTGCCCTTGACCAGCACAAAAACATCCTGTGGCGTTCTGCATTAGCATCGAATAGCCCCCGTGATATGCAACTTTTCAGGGAAGTTAGGAACCAATATACACAGTCAGATAGGAAAGCTAAGGCTAGCTTTTTCAAACAGAAATTTGCATCCTGTAGTACAAACTCAAAAAAAATCTGGGACACTGTCAAGTCCATGGAGAATAAGAGCACCTCCTCCCAGCTGCCCACTGCACTGAGGCTAGGAAACACTGTCACTACTGATAAATCGATAATAATTGAGAATTTCAAGAAGCATTTTTCTACGTCTGGCCATGCTTTCCACCTGGCTACTCCTACCCTGGTCAACAGCCCTGCGCTTACCACAGCAACTCGCCCAAACCTTCCCCATTTCTCCTTCACCCAAATCCAGATAGCTGATGTTCTGAAAGAGCTGCAAAACCTGGACCCCTACAAATCAGCCGGGCTAGACAATCTGGACCCTCTCTTTCTAAAATTATCTGCCGAAATTGTTGCAACCCCTATTACTAGCCTGTTCAACGTCTCTTTCGTATCGTCTGAGATTCCCATAGATTGGAAAGCTGCCGCGGTCATCCCCCTCTTCAAAGGGGGAGACACTCTAGATACAAACTGCTACAGACCTATATCTATTCTACCCTGCCTTTCTAAGGTCTTTGAAAGCCAAGTTAACAAACAGATTACTGACCATTTCGAAACTCACCGTACCTTCTCCGCTATGCAATCTGGTTTCCGAGCTGGTCATGGCTGCACCTCAGCCACGCTCAAGGTCCTAAACGATATCATAACCGCCATCGATAGGAGACATTACTGTTCAGCCGTATTCATTGACCTGGCTAAGGCTTTCAACTCTGTCAATCACAACATTCTTATTGGCAGACTCAACAGCCTTGGTTTCTCAAATGATTGCCTCGCTTGGTTCACTAACTACTTCTCAGATTGAGTTCAGTATGTCAAATGTTGTCCGGACCTCTGGCAGTCTCTATGGGGGTGCCACAGGGTTAAATTCTCAGGCCGCCTCTGTTCTCTGTACACATCAATGATGTCGCTCTCGCTGCTGGTGATTCTTTGATCCACCTCTACGCAGACGACACCATTCTGTATACCTCTGGCCCTTCGTTTTACAGTGTTAACTTAACTCCAGACGAGCTGCAATACCATACAACTCTCCTTCCATGGCCTCCAACTGTTCTTAAATGCAAGTAAAACTAAATGCATGCTCTTCAACCGATCACTGCCCGCACCTGCCAGCCCGTCCAGCATCATTACTCTGGACGGTTCTGACTTAGAATATGTGGACAACTACAAATACCTAGGTGTCTGGTTAGACTGTGAACTCTCCTTCCAGACTCACAAAAACATCTCCAATCCAAAATTAAATCTAGAATCGGCTTCCTATTTCGCAACAAAGCTTCCTTCACTCATGCTGCCAAACATACCCTCGTAAAACTGACCATCTTACCGATCCTCGACTTCGCCGATGTCATTTACAAAATAGCCTCCAACACTCTACTCAGCAAATTGGATGCAGTCTATCACTTTGCCATCCGTTTTGTCACCAACGCCCCATATACTACCCACCACTGCGACCTGTATGTTCTCGTTGGTTGGCCCTCACTTCATACTCGTCGCCAAACCCACTGGCTCCAGGTCATCTATAAGGCTCTGCTAGGTAAAGACCCTCTTTATCTCAGCTCACTGGTCACAATAGCAGCACCCACCCGTAGCATGCGCTCCAGCAGGTATATCTCACTGGTCACCCCCAAAGCAAATTCTTCCTTTGGCTGCCTCTCCTTCCAGTTCTCTGCTAGCAATGACTGGAACGAACTGCAAAAATGTCTGAGGCTGGAGACTCTTACCTCCCTCACTAGCTTTAAGCACCAGCTGTCAGAGTAGATCACATATCACTGCACCTGTACATAGCTCATCTGTAAATAGCCCATTCAATCTACCTCATCCCCATACTGTATTTATTTACCTTGCTCCTTTGCACCCCCCTTTGCACATTCATCTTCTGCACATCCTACCATTCCAGTGTTTAATTGCTATATTGTAATTACTTTGCCACCATGCCCTATTTATTGCCTTCCCTCTCTTATCCTACATTTGCACATGCTGTATATAGATTTTCCTACTGTTTTATCGATTGCATGTCTGTTTATCCCATGTGTAACTCTGTGTTGTTGTATGTGTCGAACTGCTTTGCTTTATCTTGGCCAGGTCGCAGTTGCAAATGAGAACTTGTTCTCAACTAGCCTACCTGGTTAAATAAAGGAGAAATACAATTTTAAAAATAATCCTCATGACAAAGTACTAAACAAAAATATAAATTCAACATGTAGTGTTGGTCCCATGTTTCATGGTCTGAAATAAAAGATCCCAGAAAATATCCATGCGTACAAAAAGCTTATTTCTCACAAATGTTGTGCACAAATTCGTTTACATCCCTGTTAGTGAGAATTTCTCCTTTGCCAAGATAATCCATCCACCTGACAGGTGTGGCATATCAAGAAGTTGAATAAACAGTATGATCATTGCACAGGTTCACCTTGTTCTAGGGACAGAAAAGGCCACTCTAAAATGTGCAATTTTGTCACACAACACAATGCCACAGATGTCTCAAGTTTTGAGGGTGCGTGCAATTGGCATGCTGTCTGCAGGAATGTCCACCAGAGCTGTTGCTAGACAATTTAATGTTAATTTCTCTACCATATACCGCCTCCATGTTGTTTTAGAAAATTTGGCAGTACGTCCAACCAGCCTCACAACCGCAGACCACGTGTAACCTTGCAAGTCCAGTACCTCCACATCTGGCTTTTCACCTGTTGGATCGTCTGAGATCAGCCACCCAGACAGCTGATGAAACTGATGTGTTTTTCTATCTGTAATAAAGACCTTTTGTGGGGTAAAACTCATTCTGATTGGCTGGGCCTGGTTCTCCAGTGGGTGGGCCTGGCTCCCAAGTGGGTGGGCTTATGTGTAACGATTGATTTCTTCAAACCAAGCTGCTTACCTATTGCAGATTCAGTCTTCCCAGCCTGGTGCAGGTCTACAATTTTGATTCTGGTGTCCTTTGACAGCTCTTTGGTCTTGGCCATAGTGGAGTTTGGAGTGTGACTGTTTGAGGTTGTGGACAGGTGTCTTTTATACTCATAACAAGTTCAAACAGGTGCCATAAGTACAGGTAACGGGAAAAAAATCCTACAATGTGATTTTCAGGATTTTTTTTCTAATTTTGTCTGTCATAGTTTAAGTGTACATATGATGAAAATTACAGGCCACTCTCATCTTTTTAAGTGGGAGAACTTGCACAATTGGTAGCTGACTAAATACTTTTTTTGCCCCACTGTATATATATATATATAAAACTGAAATACCGTAACTATTCTGACCCTTTGCTATGAGACTCAAAATTGAGCTCAGGTTAATCCTGTTTCCATTGATCATCCTTGATGTAACAATTCTCGTCCTCCTCTTCTGATGAAGAGGAGTAGTAGGAAGGATTGGAGGACCAATGCGCAGCGTGGTAAGTGTCCATTTTAATATATAAAACTGAACACTACAAAAATACAAAATAACAACGTGAATGAACAAACAAAAATCGAAACAGTCCCGTGTGGTACAAACACAGCCACAGGATACAATCACCCACAACTCAAAAGTGAATCCAGGCTACCTAAGTATGGTTCTCAATCAGGGAAAAGGAATGACAGCTGCCTCTGATTGAGAGCCATACCAGGCCAAACACACAAATCCCAAATCATAGAAAAAGGAACATAGACAACCCACCCAACTCACCCCCGACCATACTAAACAAAGACATAAGAACTAAGGTCAGAACGTGACATTATGCCCTCCCAGGCCTACCCGTGGCTGCTCCCCTGCCCAGTCATGTGAAATCCATAGACTAGGGCCTAATGAATTTATAGTATTGACAATCAATTGACTGATTCCCTTATATGAATTGTAACGTGGTTGCTAAGCTAATCGTCATGCAATCCCTTCTGAAAGTCATGGTATGAGTCGGGAAACCTGCCTATTTTCCTCAAATGTACATAATGTCACAATTCCAAAGCTATACAATATAACAGGGAACACGTTACTTGCATTGTCTCACATCTTGGAAAATATTTACAATGTTGTACTTCTCGTTCACAAAATAAATGCTAATGTTCGGTTTTTGAGCTTGTGCCCAATTGACTCCCATTCACTCCTTGAAGGAAAGCTCTCCTTGTCCCAGAATCACCTAGAATGTACTACATTGCCCATTGATGACTTAAGGACGATGTACACAATGGGCGTTAAGAATTTCCCATATCCTCAAGGTATCTCTGTGGGAAATCAACGTCACTCTGCTTTTATTCTGGCAGTAAGACCCCTAAATTGGTAGTGCAGTTTGTTTAAACTATTTTACAGCTACTGTAACTAGCTACTTTACATGATGATAGTGACTTTGGTATTATTTTGTGTAACTATGCTTTCTAGCTAGCTATGTAGCTAGCCAGCCAACCAGCCCAGATAGAGGGAGTATTGCACTGCTTTTTTTGTAGATTTGAACTGCAACAGACTTCCCCAAATTATTTTCACGTTTCTACCATCCTTGTTACAACGACAAAATGCAACATTGTTCAAAATTTGTTTTCCACATATTCGTGTTATTTAACACCTTTTAACAGTGTTAATCATAGGAATTAGTGGTTTGGTGTTGATTATCCCTTTTAAGAGATTCATCATTGGGTTCAGAGATACTCTGAATGATCGGCTATGAAAAGCCAACTGACATTTACTCCTGAGGTGCTGACCTCAACAACCACTGTGATTATTATTTGACCCTGCTGGTCATCTGTGAACATTTGAACATCTTGGCCATGTTCTGTTATAATCTCCACCCAACCCAGCACAGCCAGAAGAGGACTGGGCCACACCTCATAGCCTGGTTCCTCTCTAGTTTTCTTCCTAGGTTCTGGCCTTTCTAGGGAGTTTTTCCTAGCCACCGTGCTTCTACACCCGCATTGCTTGCTGTTTGGGGGTTTTAGGCTGGGTTTCTGTACAGCACTTTGTGACATCAGCTGATGTAAGAAGGGCTTTATAAATAAATTTGATAGATTGATTGATTCCCTATGTGATGTTGTACTTTGAACTCCTCATATTGAAGTAAAGCTGACACAACCACTTCTCCAATTCAGACATACTGAAAAAGTTAACACATATCGAATTGGTGGGGAGACAAAGAAAACACATGAAATGAAACATAGGCCCTGTCAACCACACTTGATGACAATCCACCCCTTAGATGGAATGACTGTTGGAGCTAACCCAAACACTACAGCCCCTCTAGAACGCTGCATCTCGCGGAAACTCTGTATGCAGAGAGATGAGGACCCGAAGCCCAAGCTTCATTCTGGAATGTTGGAGGCAGGTCACACGTGCTCGATTAACCAGGAAGACTAAGGCATCGGGGTGTGTGTTTGTGTTTGTGTGGGTGTCCGTGTGTGTATGCCTGTCTGTCTTTTGGTATAATTTTCCAGTATTGGGAAAATGGGATGTGGACCATAGAGCAGGCTAGACTGATTGATAGAATGGGACCTAACTGCCTCTGCTGGCCTGGGGAGAGAACTAAAGGTCCCCAGTCTTTGTGGCCTGAAGCCTCAGCCAAATCCATGGCACTTACTTAGGACACACACACACACACACACACACACACACACACACACACACACACACACACACACACACACACACACACACACACACACACACACACACACAGAGAGAGAGGAAATAAACACATTAGAGGAAAGGGGGAGCAGATGTTGGAGTGGCAATGTATCTGTCCATTTCCTCCTCTTGCTCTGTGTTTTTTGTTTTACAATCTATCTCCACCCCACCCCTCCTCTCAGAAGGACGGAATGTGCAGGCCAGGTCCGGGCCAGTGGACACGCCTTTGTTTTCTGTAAACAATGTGTGGTCCCTACTACAACACCACCACCCTCCCCAGACTGCGATAGCTCCTAGGACAACAACGTACCCCTTCCCTCCATCCTTCCATCCTGCCATTGCTCCCTAAACAGGGAAGGAAGCTAACCCCCTCCACTCTGCTGGGGCCAAAACCTTTAGGGGGGTGGGGTGAGGAGAGGGTGCCTTGCACCCGGACTGAACCCGTCCACTGACAGCAGGAAAGCCAGGGAGATCAAATGAAGGGAATGGTGGGTCTGCTTCTCCATGGCAACTGACAGGATTTGTAGTGTCAAGAGTGTTGTACCGGATGCTTGGCCATGCCAGGGGCTCAGTGCTTGCTACTTTCCTCAAAACAAGCATGTCATATTCTGTCCGCACGGTCTCTATGTTGTGTTGATTAACAACTTGGTTTCTAACAACACACTGTAAAACATTTCCTGTCATTCGTACAGTAGATTACTGGCAGCACAGTAGCCAGTAGGTTCCTGTAAATGTACTGTAAATTACTGGCAGCGAGGAAGCAAGTCAATTACAGTAGATTTACAGGACCTTTACTCTAACACAAATTTACAGCAACACCTGACTACAGTAACGTACTGTATTTCTGGAATGTACAGTGCATTACTGGAAGCACAGTGGTCAGATTAACAGTGCAAGTAGCTAGTGCCAATGACAGGCAATATTTCTGTTACATGATTTGATATTTTTAGGTATTTATTTAATTTAAAAAAAGGCGCTACACAAAATGCATTAAAATATAAAACATGCATTAAATTTGACCCCCCATAAACATCACAATTGTTCCTTTGTTTGATTAATTCCGTCCATATATATCCAAATGTCCATTTATTTGACGTTTGATCCAGAAAAAAACAGCTTCCAAAAAACGCAACGTCACTACAAAATACTTCAAAAGTTGCCTAAAATTTGCCAAAATCGTGGTATCCAATTGTTAGTAGCTACTATCTTGTCTCGTCGCTACAACGCCCGTACGGGCTCGGGAGACGAAGGTTGAAAGTCATGCGTCCTCTGATACACAACTCAACCAATCCGCACTGCTTCTAAAAACTCCTTATGGTATAGGGGACGGTTAACACAGCGTCCCACTTGGGCAAAAAAAACTGGGAAAATGCAGCGCGGCAAATTAAAAAAAATGGGGGGAGTTATATAAAAATCAAACTTTCATTAAATGACATGTTAGATACTCAATTAAAGCTACAAAAAAAAAACTTTACAGCCTTGTGAATCCAGCCAACATGTCAGATTTTTAAAAGGATTTTCGGCTAAACATAAGAAGCTATTATCTGATGATAGCACAATAGTAAACAAAGAGGGTAGCATATTTCAACCCTGCAGGCGCTACACAAAATGCATAAATAAAATATAAAACATGCATTACCTTTGACGAGCTTCTTTTGTTGGCACTCCAATATGTCCCATAAACATCACAATTGTTCCTTTTGTTTGATTAATTCCGTCCATATATATCCAAATGTCCATTTATTTGACGCGTTTGATCCAGAAAAAAACAGCTTCCAAAAAACGCAACGTCACTACAAAATACTTCAAAAGTTGCCTATAAATTTGCCAAAATATTTCAAACTACTTTTGTAATACAACTTTAGGTATTTTTAAACATTAATAATCGATCAAATTGTAGACGGTTCTATCTGTGTTCAATACAGAAAGACAAAAACCAACGCTACTTGACCCGCCTAACCGCTTTCCTTAGCCGCACCTGACCGGGATCGCCAGGCACCCGGGTCAGCAACTGAGCCGGGAAACCCTTCAGCCTGCAGGCACCCGGTCTGACACAAGGAGTTGCTAGAGCACGATGAGCCAAGTAAAGCCTGGCCAAACCCTTCCTTAACCTGGACGCCAGCCGCAGCAACTGACCGGGGTCAGCTTGCAGGCACCTGGTCTGCAACAAGGAGTTGCTAGAGCACGATGAGCCAAGTAAAGCCTGGCCAAACCCTCCCCTAACCTGGACACCAGCCGCAGCAACTGACCGGGGTCAGCCTGCAGGCACCCGGTCTGCAACAAGGAGTTGCTAGAGCACGATGAGCCAAGTAAAGCCTGGCCAACCCCTCCCCTAACCTGGGCGCCAGCCGCAGCAACTGACCGGGGTCAGCCTGCAGGCACCCGGTCTGCAACAAGGAGTTGCTAGAGCACGATGAGCCAAGTAAAGCCTGGCCAAACCCTCCCCTAACCTGGACGACACTAGGCCAATTGTGCGCTGTCCTATGAGACTCCCGGCTACGGCCGGTTAAAATGTACGTTTTGGTCATTTAGCAGACGCTCTTGTCCAGAACGATTTAGTCAGTGTCTAAGTTTGATAAAAAACACGTATCAAAGTCATAGCAAGTATAACGTTTCTGTAACTGTTACTGGGATTGATTTTGTAGCATACATTGATCTTCAAAATATCCTTTATTTGTAACAAGATACCTTTTGAATGTATCTTTGCCCAGCTCTGGTAAATCAAAATCAAGTGGGGCGGCAGCGTAGCCTAGTGGTTAGAGCGTTGGACTAGTAACCGGAAGGTTGCGAGTTCAAACCCCCGAGCTGACAAGGTACAAATCTGTCGTTCTGCCCCTGAACAGGCAGTTAACCCACTGTTCCCAGGCTGTCATTGAAAATAAGAACATGTTCTTTAACTGACTTGCCTGGTAAAATAAAAAATAAAATAAAAAGTCACATTTTATTTGTCACATGCGCCGAATACAACAGTGAAATGCTTTCTTACAAGCCCTATCAAATAATTAAAGAGCAGCAGTAAAATAACAACAGAGAGGCTATATACAAGGGGTACCGGTACAGAGTCAATGTGCGGGGGCACCGGTTAGTCGAGGTAATATATATATATATATGGGTAGAGCTATTAAAGTGACTATGCATAGACCATAACAGAGAGCAGCTGCAGCGTAAAAGAGGGGGGTGGGATGCAAGTAGTCTGGGTAGCCCTGTGATTAGATGTTCAGGAGTCTTATGGCTTGGGGGTAGAAGCTGTTTAGAAGCCTTTTGGGCCTAGACTTGGCGCTCCGGTACCGCTTACCATTCAGTAGCAGAGAGAGCAGTCTAAGTCTGGGGTGGCTGGAGTCTTTGACAATTCGTAGGGCCTTCCTCTGACACCGCCTGGTATAGAGGTCCTGGATGGTAGGAAGCTTGGCCCCGGTGATGTACTGTGCCGTACGAACTGCCCTCTGTAGTGCCTTGCGGTCGGAGGCCGAGCAGATGCCGTACCAGGCATTGATGCAACTAGCTGGGATGCTCTCGATGGTGCAGCTGTAGAACTTTTTGGGATCTGAGGACCAAATCTTTTCAGTCTCCTGAGGGGGGAATAGGTTTTGTCATGCCCTCTTCACGACTGTGTTGGTGTGCTTGGACCAAGTTAGTTTGTTGGTGATTTGGACCAAGGAACTTGAAGCTCTCATCCTGCTCCACTACAGCCCTGTCGATGAGAATGGGGGCGTGCTCGGTCCTCCTTTTCCTGTAGTCCACAATCATCTCCTTAGCCTTGATCACGTTGAGGGAGAGGTTATTGTCCTGGCACCACACAGCCAGGTCTCTGATCTCCTCCCTATATGCTGTCTCGTCGTTGTTGATGATCAGGCCTACCACTCATCGGCAAACTTAATGATGGTGTTGTGCAGTTATGAGTGAACAGGGAGTACAGGAGGGGACTGAGCACGCACACCTGAGGGGCACCCGTGTTAAGGATCAGCGTGGCGGATGTGTTGTTACCTACCCTTACCACCTGGACCACACAGGCCATTCTCCTAGACTTCTTTCAGCTTAAAGCACCAGTAGACCCATCAGACTAGGTTGCTACTATAGGTCAGTGAGACATTAGAGTAACTGACTGATCAGACAATGCTCATTATACCTGAAATGATGTGCATTTCTGGATAATTTGATTCAATGCAGAAAAATGTACATTAGACTCTAGGTATCGGCTAGTAGCACACAGGTATTATACTGCCATCTTGTGGTGATATGATGTAAATACAATACAAAAGTATGCTCAAGTACCTTGGAGTTATAGCTAAAAGTTCACTAGCTAACACTGCAGCCATGTGGTCAGATCTGAGTATGACAGGCGGATGCTTGTCTATCAGGGCCTGTATTCATAAAGCCGCTGAGAATAGTGAGCCTGACCTATGATCTGTTTTGATCCTAGATCAGCACTCATACTCTAAGATTCTTGATGCATGCTGTTGGTTATCACTGCATTGTCGGAACTAGAAGCACAAGCATTTCGCTACACTCGCATTAACATCTGCTAACCATGTGTATGTGACAAATAAAAATTTGATTTGATTTGATTTGATTGATTTGATTTGCTGCCTCAGAAATCCATCTCAGTCAAATTAATTTTAATCCCAAAATTAGGAAGTGTGTGGTGGGAGGGCTGGAGGGTCTAAATATACAAATAAATCTCTCCCCAGACTTTCACTGAGTGATCACTTTGTCTTATTGAACTATGTGAGGGGTCATTAACTGTCTGTGTGCCATGCGATCATTAGGCTTTATTTCTATCACAGCTTGTTTGCGAGAACGGAAAGAAACCCCACAGTAAGTTACATGCATTGTGTGTGTGTGTGTTACTTGTGTGTGTGTGTAGCTGGGTTGCTTGCCGTGCTAAAGAACATTAATGTGTCCAGTGTTTTGTCTGTGTTTCTGCTCTCCATTACCCTTCAATCAAAGTAATGAATGATCCTCCTCTATTGTCCCATTATAAAGCTTGATGGAGGTTTTATGGCACAGCAGATTATCATTGACTAGTCAGGAATAGGAGGGCCCATGGTGACAAGACAAATGGGATGCAATTTTGGCAACATTTGGGACATTTAATATTGCCTTCCTTTGTTGGGAGGTTCCTTAGGGTGCCCTCTGTGATGTTATGTTAGGATATTTCGGACCTATATTATGAAACCTTAGGCCTAGTCGATCAGTTGTGAAGGATTCTGTAGGATAAGCATGGAGGACAACATGAGGACAACATAGGTAAAAGGGGGATCTGGTGAATTAAAGCAACACGAGGACCCCCAAAATAAGCATCCCCATGTCTGGGGGTTGACGCCAGTAGCAGGGGTGCAGGGGTGACCCCCAAATTTCACTCCTGTCACTGTAATCTGATCTGCTACGCCTCTCCCCTTCCACCCCCTTGACCCCTACCCCCCTCCACAATCTGGGGGTGATTTTATTGAGTGAACCTCCAACCCCAACACCCACTCACACATGTACATGCACACATCCACCCGGTCCCCAGGCCTTCCATTCCTCAAGCCCCAGGATACAGATTACTACAGATGTGTATGAGGACAGATGAGACAGAGATTAGACAGATTAATCATTTCATAATAAACTAACACTTTGTTGGGGGTCACCCAAATCAAATACATGGCCTTCACATGAAGCAAATGGTTCCGTTGAAATCATTAGATTTATCCTCTTTCCAACACTATGCTGGTTCAATAGCCTCATTTTTTAAAATGACTTTTTCCCAGTCCAATCGACAATGTCTATACACTTGTTTATCTTTCTAATATCCTACTCTTGAACAGCCATTATTTCTGATTTGTAAATCAAATCATTACACTGAGGTCATTGATACTTTTTCAACACTTGTGCTCCACTGCAGTGTTCAACAACACTCCCTTTTGGACCTCAACCAGTCTGGTTGTCTCATTCATGGGTTCAAGGACAAGACTGAAATAATCACTTTTTTCCATTCATTGTCCACAAACCTCCCCAAACCTCCCTAACCAACCCCCTTTCCATGCTACCCTGTCCAATATCATTATTGCCCTGCCGCCCCCTTTTGCTTAGGGTCTATGGGGAGATCATATTTTTTAATTTTTGAAACACAATGAGACTAGATGCAAGCAGAAGGTCCACCTTAATCTATCAACACTCCTTCAGAGTATGCCTGGGTGCAGAGTGACAGGCATCTCATCGTGTGTGTGTGTGTGCTGTGTGTGTGTGTGACAGGCTCAAGATCGGCGGGCCGGTGGGTCGGGTGGGGTAGAGGACAACAGACGCAATTAATGCTCATGAAATGCAAATTGAGTTTTATATCACGTGTGGGAGGGGGGGTCATCTGGCCCTGTCACCATCTGCTACTGCTATCGCCACAGTAAAGGCTTCTCGGAACAGGGGTAATTTGCAGCTTTAATCATTTTCTCTCTTAATTAAAAAAATGGGAAGGAGAGGGCTGAAGGGGAGAAGAGGTCATAGACGTGCCAACCAGGTCTCACGGTCTCACTTCAGTACTCAACATTTGTCCGGTGGGAGGGGACACACTTACAATTTAAAAGGTAAAGTTGTGGCAATAATAATGACTGGTTAAGGTAAGGGTTAAGGTTTGGGATAGGTTTAAAACAAGTGCTTAACACTGGGATTGAACCTGCAACCCTTGGCATTGGCACGGTACAATGATTTCCTCTATCCTCATCCACAGCGCCCTACTAACATGCTGACGACATAGCCCGTTACAAAATAAATGTACACATACATTTTATTCAATAATTGCACCCACACTGCTCGCGCGTGTCAACGAGCATCTGCGCAGCTAGGTGCTAAAATAGAACTTGGTTCTATTTGTGACGCTTGCCACGCTGCAAGTCCTGCCTCTCCCATCTTCTCATTGTTTTTTTTGGAGCATATACCCACGTGGGTGATTGAAAGATGAACTGAGGTCTACACTCCATTCCAGTTGGTTGTGGTAATGCACCTTAAAATTGGTTGCCAACCGCCATATAACGTCCAAAGAAGAAGAAGAAGCCTGAAGGAGGAGAGATTACTAGAAACAAACTCTGTTTACCCTTTTATCTGTGGATTAATTGTCGGAGAAGAGAAGAATTTTAGGTAAAATTGCTAACAACAGCAAGATACCTAGCTAACTTGGCATACATTTTTTATGCTTTTCGACCTGTCTCCTGTTTTCGACCTGTCTCCAAATTATATAGTTGGTTCAGAGTGAGCCAACTAGAGCCTTATGATTAATGAGATGTGGTGTGATCATAACAATATAGAGGAACTCAAGTGCTTCTGTTCACCTGACTTAGAATTCTTCACAATCAAATGTCGACCGCATTATCTTCCAAGGGAATTCTCTTCGATTATAATCACAGCCATATATATTCCCCCCCAAGCAGACACATCGATGGCTCTGAATGGATTTTATTGACTCTATGCAAACTGAAAAACCACATATCCTTAGACTGCATTCATTGTAGCTGGGGATTTTAACAAGGCTGAAAACAAGACTCCCTAAATTGTATCAGCGTTTCGATTGCGCAACCAGAGCTGGTAAAACCCTGGATCATTGTTATTCTAACTTATGCGACACATATAAGGCCCTCCCCCGCCCTCCTTTCGGAAAAGCTGACCACGACTCT
This sequence comes from Oncorhynchus keta, assembly GCF_023373465.1. Classification (NCBI taxonomy): domain Eukaryota; kingdom Metazoa; phylum Chordata; class Actinopteri; order Salmoniformes; family Salmonidae; genus Oncorhynchus; species Oncorhynchus keta. The sequence continues at coordinate 26,305,548 of NC_068444.1, read as the reverse complement.
ATTTTGTTGCTCCCATCCTACAGACAGAAACTAAAACAAGAAGCTCCTGCTCTCAGGTCTTTTCAACGCTGGTCCGACCAATCTGATTCCACGCATCAAGACTGCTTCGATCACGTGGATTGGGATATGTTACGCATTGCGACCAACAACAACATTAACGAACACAATGATTCGGTGAGCGAGTTCATTAAAAAGTGCATTGACGATGTCGTACCCATAGCATCGATTAAAACATTCCCAAACCAAAAAACATGGATTGATGGCAGCATTCTCGTGAAACTGAAAGCGCGAACCACTGCTTTTAACCAGGGCAAGGTGACCGGAAACATGACCGAATACAAACAGTGAAGCTATTCCCTCCGCAAGACAATCAAACAAGCTAAGCGTCAGTATAGAGACAAAGTAGAGTCCTGATTCAACAGCTCAGACACAAGACGTATGTGGCAGGGTCTACAGTTAATCAAGGATTACAAAAAGAAAACCAGCCCCATCGCGGACCAGGATGTCTTGCTTCCAGACTAAATAACTTTTTTGCCCGCTTTGATTACAATACAGTGCCACTGACACGGCAGACAACCAAAACCTGCTAGCTCTCCTTCACTGCAGCCGACGTGAGTAAAACATTTAAATGTGTTAACCCTCGCAAGGCTGCAGGCCCAGACGGCATCCCCAGCTGCGTCCTCAGAGCATGCGCAGACCAGCTGGCTGGTGTGTTTACGGACATATTCAATCAATCCTTATCCCAGTCTGCTGTTCCCACATGCTTCAAGAGGGCCACCATTGTCCCTATTTCCAAGAAAGCTAAGGTAACTGAGCTAAACCGCCCCGTAGCACTCACCTCCGTCATCATGAAGTGCTTTGAGAGACTAGTCAAGGACCATATCACCTCAACCCTACCTGACACCCTAGACCCACTCCAATTTGCTTACCGTCCAAATAGGTCCACAGACGATGCAACCGCAACCACACTGCACACTGCCCTAACCCATCTGGAGAAGAGGAATACCTATGTGAGAATGCTGTTCATCGAATACAGCTCAGCATTTAACACCATAGTACCCTCCAAACTCGTCATCAAGCTCGAGACCCAGGGTCACGACCCCGCCCTGTGCAACTGGGTACTGGACTTCCTGACGGGCCACCCCCAGGTGGTGAGGGTAGGAAACAACATCTCCACCCCGTTGATACTCAACACTGAGGCCCCACAAGGGTGCTTTCTGAGCCCTCTCCTGTACTCCCTGTTCACCCACGACTGCGTGGCCATGCACGTCTCCAACTCAATCATCAAGTTTTCGGACGACACTACAGTGTTAGGCTTGATTACCAACAACAACGAGATGGCCTACAGGGAGGAGGTGAGGGCCCTCGGAGTGTGGTGTCAGGAACATAACCACACACTCAACGTCAACAAAACAAAGGAGATGATTGTGGACTTCAGGAAACAGCAGAGGGAGCACCACCCCTATCCACATCGACGGGACAGTAGTGGAGAGGGTAGGAAGTTTTAAGTTCCTCGGCATACACATCACGGACAAACTGAATTGGTCCACCCACACAGACAGCGCCGTGAAGAAGGCGCAGCAGCACCTCTTCAACCTCAGGAGGCTGAAGAAATTTGGCTTGTCACCAAAAGCACTCACAAACTTCTACAGATGCACAATCGAGAGCATCCTGTCGGGCTGTATCACCGCCTGGTACGGCAAATGCTCCGCTCACAACCGTAAGGCTCTCCAGAGGGTAGTGAGTTCTGCACAACGCATCACCGGGGGAAAACTACCTGCCCTCCAGGACACCTACACCACCCGATGTCACAGGAAGGCCATAAAGATCATCAAGGACAACAACCACCCGAGCCACTGCCTGTTCACCCCGCTGTCATCCAGAAGGTGAGGTCAGTACAGGTGCATCAAAGCAGGGACCGAGAGAATGAAAAACAGCTTCCATCTCAAGGCCATTAGACTGTTAAACAGCCACCACTAACATTGAGTGGCTGCTGCCAACACATTGCCTCAACTCCAGCCACTTTAATAATGGAAATTGATGGAAATTGATGTACAAATATATCACTAGCCACTTTAAACAATGCAACTTAATATAATGTTTACATACCCTACATTACTCATCTCATATGTATATGTATATTCTTAACTCTATATCATCTACTGCATCTTTATGTAATACATGTATCACTAGCCACTTTAAACTATGCCACTTTGTTTACATACCCTACATTGCTCATCTCATATGTATATACTGTACTCAATACCATCTACTGCATCTTGCCTAGGCCGTTCTGTACCATCACTCATTCATATATCTTTATGTACATATTCTTTATCCCTTTACACTTGTGTGTATAAGGTAGTAGTTGTGGAATTGTTAGTTAGATTACTCGTTGGTTATTACTGCATTGTCAGAACTAGAAGCACAAGCATTTCGCTACACTCGCATTAACATCTGCTAACCATGTGTATGTGACAAATACATTTGATTTGATTTGAGCATGTAAGTCACGAGCCTACTAGATGGTACGGTAATAGATGCTGGTTAAATAGAGGTGAAATAAAAAAAATAAAAAAAAATGCTCATGTTGCCGCTAGTCGACAGTATTGAAGGCATCTCTGTAGAATACTGTAGTTGATCTGGTGTGACCTGGTTGGGTGAGATTAAAACAACTGCTCTGTAATCAGAGATCTGACCTGCTCGCTTTACACACACACACACACACACACACACACACACACACACACACACACACACACACACACACACACACACACACACACACACACACACACACACACACACACACACACACACACACACACACACATACATTTGATGTCGGAAGTTTACATACACCTTAGTCAAACACATTTAAACTCAGTTTTTCACAATTCCTGATAAATATTCCGTCTTAGGTCAATTAGGATCACCACTTTATTTTAACAATGTGAAATGTCAGAATAATAGTAGAGAGAATGATTTATTTAAGCTTTTATTTCTTTCATCATATTCCCACTGTGTCAGAAGTTTACATACACCCAATTAGTATTTGGTAGCATTGCCTTTAAATTGTTGAACTTGGGTCAAACATTTTGGGTAGCCTTCCACAAGCTTCCCACAATAAGTGGGATTCATTTGGCCCCTTCCTCCTGACAGAGCTGGTGTGACTGAGTCAGGTTCGTAGGCCTCCTTGCTCGCACACACTTTTTCAGTTCTGCCAACTCATTTTCTATGTGATTGAGGTCATTTTGCCATTTTGCCACAACTTTGGAAGTATGCTTGGGGTCACTGTCCATTTCGAAGACCCATTGTCGACCAAGCTTAAACTTCCTGACTGATGTCTTGCGTTGTTGCTTCAATATATCCACATAATTGTCCTGCCTCATGATGCCATATATTTTGTGAAGTGCACCAGTCCCTCCTGTAGCAAAGCACCCCGACAACATGATGCTGCCACCCCTGTGCTTCACGGTTGGGATGGTGTTCTTCGGCTTGCTTGCCTCACCTCTTTTTCCTCCAAACATAACGATGGTCATTATGGCAAAACAGTTCTATTTTTGTTTCATCAGACCAGAGGACATTTCTCCAAAAAGTACCATCTTTGTCCCCATGTGCAGTTGCAAACCGTAGTCTGGCTTTTTTATGGCGGTTTTAGAGCAGTGCTTCTTCCTTGCTGAGCGGCGTTTCAGGTTATGTCGATATAGGACTTGTTTTATTGTGGATATAGATACTTTGTACCTGTTTCCTCCAGCATCTTGTTGTTCAGGGATTGTTTTGCAAACCAAAGTTTGTTAATCTCTAGGAGACCGAACGCATCTCCTTCCTGAGCGGTATGACAGCTGCGTGGTCCCATGGTGTTTATACTTGTGTACTATTGTTTGTGCAGATGAACGTGGTACCTTCAGGAATTTGGAAATTGCTCCCAAGGATGAACCAGACTTGTGGAGGTCTACAATTGTTTTTCTGAGGTCTTGGCTGATTTCTTTTGATTTTCCCATTATGTCAAGCAAAGAGGCCCTGAGTTTGAAGGTAGGCCTTGAAATACATCCACAGGTACACCTCCAATTGACTCAAATGACGTCAATTCGCCAATCAGAAGCATCTAAATGACATCATTTTCTGGCATTTTCCAAGCTGTTTAAAGGCACAGTCAACTTAGTGTATGTAAACTTCTGACCTACTGGAATTGTGACACAGTGAATTTGAAGTGAAATAATCTGTCTGTATACGATTGTTGGAAAAAGTACTTGTCATTGTCACGATCGCTGTCTTTAAACTCCCTGTCATAAATGAGCCAAGGTGTAGCTTGCATGTAATTCCACATCTTTTATCGAAGTGAAACCTCACAAAAAACAGGTAAACAGAAACTGAACGTGGCACACCAGTAGTGCACACAAGCACTCACAGAAAATAAATAATTACCCACAAACACATGTGGGAAAAAGGCTGCCTAAGTATGATTCCCATTCAGAGACAACGATAGACAGCTGCCTCTGATTGGGAACCATACCCGGCCAACAAAGAAACAGACAAACTAGAATGCCCACCCAAATCACACCCTGACCTAACCAAATAGAGAAATAAAAAGGCTCTCTAAGGTGACAGTCATGCACAAAGTAGATGTCCTAACCGACTTGCCAAAACTATAGTTTGTTAAAAAGAAATGTGTGGAGTGGTTGAAAAACAAGTTTTAATGACTCCAACCTAAGTGTATGTAAACTTCCAATTTCAACTGTACACAGTTTTTGTGCTTTCACATCACCGTCCTCTTCAAAGGTGACTCTGGCTCAAGGTGCACCTCTTTCCTAAAGGGTCTATAAATCCCTAAGGGCGGGCGTCTGAGGGCGATGGTTGTTTAAGAACATGATCCCTGTCCGCTGTGGCTCTAGTCATAACCTGTAACTGAGAAAACAGGTTACTAGCCTGGGCCCTGATAGAACTCTCCCTGCCTGCTTCTCCCCTGAGCGCTGTTCTAAGAGGTCAAAGTGGACAAGCTGCGTTTTTCCCCCTCTCCCCAGTGGCAGAGACATTCATTCATCATGAGGGGGAAAGGCCCAGTGGCCCACGCCTTATTGATCACCCCTGGACATTGAACCCCTCAGGCTCTCCAGACCGTCCCCAAGGTTCCCCAAGGTCAAGATTGAGCCCATCATCATCACACATATCTGAACTCTACCCTTTAGGGCGTTCATCATATAAAGGAATAAAGGAAACTCAGGGCTGATGCAATCCTTCGAACTAAACCAACTCTAACCCCTTCTCCTCCTTCATCCATCAACTTCACTTATGCAAACACACATTCACTCTGAAGTTCTAATACTTTTATTGGCAGTGAAAGAGGAAGACAAGGGACTGAATGGTTTACAACACAATTGGAAAGATAGACGGAGAGCAGCTTTTAGCCTGATTTTGATTGTGTGTAGTGGTGCAGAAATATAGGCTCTCAATACTTAATCTAAATATACGGTCAACTCTATGACTTCAACATGGCTTCAACATACCTCAAAACAGATGGGGAACATCAGTGTTTACATGATATCTAACAAATGGGTACTGTCCTTCTAGTGAAAAATAAAGCAGACCCTTGTAGCACTAGTATTGACAGGCAGCAGGGCCAAGCACATACTTACCATCGGGGTCATTAAAAAGATGAATGCTTCTGAAGCTGAAACCCCTCCCTTTGACACCAGAACATCTGTAGTGCTGTCTGAGTGATCTTACATACTGTACGTGTTGTCGTGTAAACGATGACAAATCCTATTAGAAGAGGAACGCAGAGGCAAGCGCATGCCAGTGAACAGCCATTTTTAGATTTCAATGGAGACCGGTGTTGAGCAAGGACTGGTAGGAATCTGTCCGGGTCCATATGAAGCAAATAATGCTGGCATTGTGCCAATGTAATTATAGACAGAAACACACACATGCATGCATGCCTGCGATACACACACACACACGTAAACATGCGCACGAGCACTCATACACATGATAGATTTGACCATTTGGAGAGTTACATTCTTGAGATGAACACATCTGGGGAAAATATGAATGAATTACTAGCAGACGTTTATATGATGCCTCGTGGGAATAGACAGACAAGCACAGACAGAGAGAGAGGGTTGAGATGGACAGACAGTGAGAGAGAGTGAATAGACGAATAAAAAGAGTCTTAACTCCGTCACAGGGCTGGCATTCAACTGTGTGAATCAAACAGTGTTGTTCCTCATCTCTCTAGGTCAGGCATGAAGTATCAGACGAGGCTTGTGTCTCAAATGGCACCCTATTCCCTATATAGTGTACTACTATTGATCAGGATCCATAGGGCTCTGATCAAAGGTAGTATATAGGGAATCGGGTGCCATTTGAGACACATCCCTAGTCCTCTCTGGGCCCAGTAAACCCCCCCCCCCCCCCACCGCCGGACAGACAGACGCTCGGCAGTAAAACCCACTGAAAGCCAATGAAGCCTCATACACTCCCTGGGCAGTAATACATACAGTCTACGATAGGAAATAGATACTAAGCAGCTTTTATGATATCGGCCTATACCATGCACGCACATGCACGCACATGCATGCACACACACTGTAGATAAATCAAATTGATACTCAGATGAGTGTGTCTGTCTTTTACTCCCCATTGATTTTGAACATCGGGCTCTTTGTTTTGAAGCTAAGCGAGTGTTTGAAATCACAACAACAACATAGATGTGTTGAGGTTTCACCAACTGTCCAGATAGTGGCAGTATAACCCACATGATTGCAATACTGTCTTTAATGTGTTTCGTTCACAATTTCTTTATTCTCCCCTGGGCTTTGGCTCAGCGCACCAACAGTCGTGTGGCATGCTGACAACCTAGGTTAAAACCCAGACGGTCACACTCGCTTTGATGGGATTTTAAAGAGGCAAGCTCAGGAGGCACAACAAGTTATATTCTTCAAGAATCAATCAATATATTGTTAACTTAAACGTTTAAAAAATGGATGTACCAAACCCAGATTGCCCCTTACAGATGTTTTCTGGGGTGAAAGGGAGCCATAGCAGCAGTGCATCCATTACAGAAAAAAGCATGATTTTTTTTATTTCACATGTGACATTTACACAAGTTGTCAGTTGGACGGTGTTTCCTCTGACACATTGGTGCGGCTGGCTTCCGAGCAGGGTCGTGTTTCGGAGGACGCATGGCTCTCTCCCGAGTCTTTCTTTTTTTATTTTCTACATTCTAGATCCGGATAACACGGACTATTTGCATTGTGTGCCCCCCCCCCCCATCCCTCTTTTTACGCTGCTGCTTCTCTCTCTTTATCATATATGCAGTCACTTTAATTATACATTCATGTACATACTACCTCAATTGGGCCGACCAACCAGTGCTCCCACACATTGGCTAACCAGAATATCTGCATTGTGTCCCACCACCCACCAACCCCTCTTTTACGCTACTGCTACTCTCTGTTTATAATATATGCATAGTCACTTTAACCATATCTACATGTACATACTACCTCAATCAGCCTGACTAACCTGTGTCTGTATGTAGCCTCGCTACTTTTATAACCTCGCTATTGTATATAACCTGTCTTTTTACTGTTTTTTTGTTTTTCTTACCTACCTATTGTTCACCTAACACCTTTTTTGCACTATTGATTGGAGCCTGTAAGTAAGCATTTCACTGTAGGGTCTACACCTGTTGTATTCGGCGCAACTTGACAAATAAACTTTGATTTACATTGTAGAACAATAGTGAAGACATCAAAACTATGAAAAACACATATGGATACATGAAGTAACCAAAAAAAGTGTCAAAATCTAAATGTACGTGACAGAATCCCGCACCACACATGGAATCAGCAGGAGCAGCAGTGTCTCCTCTCCCATTGATGGAGGAGAGGGTCCTCCATCATACCTGCGTGATTCACCGGATTGGTTCTGCTATGGACCAAATGATGGAGAGAATAGATCGATGGGAGAGGAGTGGCCTCCCCACCTCATCTCTTGCAACCCCTTCTCCAGCACCTCCTGTTTCTGCGACCACATCTGGCTCCGGGGCTCTTCAGCTGACACTCCCACGGGAGTATGACGGATCGGCGGCTGGGTGCCAGGGTTTCCTCCTTCAACTGGAACTATACCTGGCTACCATGCGTCCTGCTCCCTCTGGAGAGGAGAGTGTGTGCGCCCTAGTCTCCTGCTTGACTGGGCAAGCCCTCGAGTGGGCCAACGCAGTGTGGAATGGTCCGGACTCGGCTAAGGATAATTACCCAGAGTTCACCCGCCGATTCCGAGCTGTTTTTGACCATCCACCCGAGGGTCGGGCGGCGGGTGAACGGCTGTTCCACCTGCGTCAGGAGACGAGGAGCGTATAGGATTTTGATTTAGAGTTTAGGACTTTGGCAGCAGGAGCAGGATGGAACGACAGGGCCTTGATTGATCATTTTAGATGTAGTCTCAGGGAGGACGTCCGCAAGGAGCTGGCATGTCGGGACACCACATTCACTCTGGATGGACTTATCGATCTGGCTATCTGTCTCGACAACCTGCTGGCTGCTCGCGGGCGTTCGGATCAGGTCCTGTCGTTTCCTATCCCCAGCCCCCCTGTCGCTATCCCTATGGAATTAGGAGGTACGGCTTCGAGGGGGACCGGAGGAGGAGTGTCCTCCTGCACCAGTTGTGGTCGACGAGGACACACGTCCGACCGGTGCTGGAGGAACTCGTCTAGGAGTCGGGAGGACAGGCGGAACACTGCTCGATCACCCCAGGTGAGTAAGCACCAAACTCATTCAGAGCTTCCTGTCGGTCATGTGTTTGTATTGATTTCTTTCCCTGGGTTTTCCCCCTCTCTACAGCATAAGGCGCTAGTCGATTCAGGCGCAGCTGGGAATTTTATGAATCGTGGGCTTGCGTTAAGGCTAGGGATTCCCCTGGTGTCGTTAGATCGACCTGTATTGCAAGGTGGAGAAATGTGAGTTTTTCAAACAGTCCGTTTCCTTCCTGGGGTATCGTATTTCCACCTCCGGGGTGGTGATGGAGGATGATCGCGTTACAGCCGTGCGTAATTGGCCGACTCCGACCACGGTGAAATAAGTGCAGCGGTTTTTAGGGTTTGCCAATTACTACCGGAGGTTTATCTGGGGTTTTGGTCAGGTGGCTGCTCCCATCACCTCACTGCAGGACCGGTGCGCTTGCGCTGGTCAGCAGAGGCGGGCAGAGCTTTCAGTCGTCTGAAGGAGCTGTTCACTAATGCGCCCGTGTTGGCGCAATCGGACCCCTCTTTTGCGTTCATAGTGGAGGTGGATGCGTCCGAGGCTGGGGTTGGAGCCGTGCTGTCCCAACGCTCGGGAGTGCCATCCAAGCTCCGCCCGTGTGTTTTCTTTTCGAGCAAGCTCAGCCCAGCGGAGCGAAACTATGATGTGGGGGACCGGGAGTTGTTAGCTGTAGTCAAGGCTCTGAAGGTGTGGAGACATTGGCTTGAGGGGGCTAAATACCCTTTTCTCATCTGGACTGACCATCGTAATCTCGAGTACATCCGGGCAGCTAAGAGACTAAATCCACGTCAGGCTAGATGGGCCATGTTTTTTACCAGGTTCCAGTTTACCCTCACATATCGGCCAGGCTCACAAAACACCAAAGATGACGCACTGTCTCGCCTCTATGATACCGAGGAACGGTCAGTTGAGCCAACTCCCATCATTCCACTGTCATGTCTCGTGGCACCGGTGGTATGGGAGGTGGACGCTGAGATAGAGAGGGCCTCACGGTCAGAGCCGGCTCCTCCTAACTGTCCAGTAGGGACCAAGTACGTGCCGAGGGTGGTCCGGGACAAGCTGATTCGGTGGGCTCATACTCTTCCCTCCTCGGGTCATCCTGGTATCAAGAGGACAGTGCAGAGTCTGAGATGGAGATACTGGTGGCCCACACTGGCTAAAGACGTGAGATTTTATGTCTCCTCCTGCTCAGTGTGTGCTCAGAGCAAGGCTCCTCGGCACCTGCCTAAAGGGAAATTACAACCCCTCCCCGTTCCACAACGGCCGTGGACACACTTATCGTGGATTTTCTTACCGACCTTCCCCCGTCCCAGGGAAGTACTACGATCTTGGTCGTTGTGGATCGGTTTTCTAAGTCCTGTCGCCTCATTCCGTTGCCCGGTCTCCCTACGGCCCTGCAGACTGCTGAGGCTTTGTTTACCCATGTCTTCCGGCACTATGGGGTGCCTGAGGACATCGTCTCTGATCGGGGTCCCCAATTCACGTTCAGAGAGTGGAGGGCGTTTCTGGAGAGACTGGGGGTCTCGGTTAGCTCAGCCTCAGGTTTTCACCCCGAGAATAATGGGCAGGTGGAGCGCGTAAACCAGGATGTGGGCAGGTTTCTGCGGTCCTATTGTCGGGACCGGCCTGGTGAGTGGGCAAGGTATGTTCCATGGGCCGAACTAGCCCAGAACTCCTTACGCCACTCCTCTACTAACTTGTCTCCTTTTGAGTGTGTGTTAGGTTACCAGCCGGTCCTGGCTCCATGGCATCAGAGTCAGACCGAGCCTCCTGCGGTGGAGGAATGGGTAGAGCGCTCCAAGGACACCTGGAAAGCCGTTCAGGACTCATTACGGTTAGCGGGAGAATGGCAGAAGAGGAGTGCTGACCAGCACCGCAGTGAGACCCCCGTGTTTGCACCGGGGGACAGGGTCTGGCTCTCGACCCGAAACCTGTCCCTCCGCCTGCCCTGTCGGAATCTGAGGCCGCAGTGTGTGGGGCCGTTCAAAGTCCTGAGGAAAATAAACGAGGTGTGTTACAGGTTACAACTTCCTAGGTATTACCGTATTAACCCCTCGTTTCATGTGTCTCTCCTCAGGCCTGTGCTGGCTGGTCCCCTGCAAGAAGTTGAGGTGCCTGAGGTCCCTCCGCCCCCTCTGGACATCGAGGGGTCCCCGGCGTACACAGTTCGAGTCATTCTGGATTCGAGACGCCGGGTGGGGGGCCTACAGTACCTTGTGGACTGGGAAGGGTACGGCCCGGAGGAGAGATGCTGGGTTCCGGTGAGGGACATTTTGGACCCTTCTCTCCTGATAGAATTCCACCGCCTCCACCCGGATCGCCCAGCACCTCGTCCTCCGGGTCGTCCTCGAGGACGGTGGCGGCGCGCTGCAGGAGCCGCGCGTCAGGGGGGGGGGTACTGTCACGACTTCCGCCGAGGTTGGCTCTCTTGCCCGTTCAGGCGGTGCTCGGCGGTCGTCGTCACCGTCCTACTAGCCACTACCGATCCCTTTTCGTGTATCTGTTGGTTTTGTCTGATTGGTTATGGCTATGTATTGTCTATGGCGATAGAAAATAGATGAGGTCCCGTTTACAATGCCTACAGCTTCCACACGATGTCGCCAGTACTGGTATTTCATTGCATGTTTATCCTTGGTGGGATGACGTATAGGCACTTCCTGTCTTGGGGTGCACCGAGGAAGTTATGAAAGTGAAAAAAAGGACGATGATTTCAAGACTTGCTGCTATCGAATACAGATCGCCCTGTGATCAATTTGATAGATTATTAATGTTTATTAATACCTAAAGTTGGTTTACAAAAGTAGTTTGAAGTGATTTGTAAAAGTTTATAGGCAACTTTTTTAATTTTAAAAAGTGACGTTGCGTCTTGTAAAGGTGAATTTTCCTGGATCAGACGGCCTTCATAAATGGACATTTTGGGTATACAATGACGGATTTAATCGGGAAAAATACCCAATTGTGATGTTTATGGGACATATAGGAGTGCCAACAAAGAAGCTCGTCAAAGGTAATGAATGTTTTATATTTTATTTCTGCGTTTTGTGTAGCGCTGGCTACCGCTAATTATTTTGTTTAGGTCTCGTTCAGGTATTTCGGGGGTGCATGCTATCAGATAATGCTTCGCCGAAAAGCATTTTACAAATCTGACATGTTGGCTAGATTCACAACGAGTGTAGCTTTAATTGAGTACCTTGCATGTGTGTTTTAATGAAAGTTTTATCGAGTACTACAGGTGGCGCTCTGAAATTTCCGCTGATTTTGGTCCCTGTACAGGGACCACAATCCGTAAGAAGATAGCCCTATTTGGTAAAATACCAAGTCCATATTATGGCAAGAACAGCTCAAGTAAGATAAATGACAGTCCATCATTACTTTAAGACATGAAGGTCAGTCAATCGGGAAATTTTCAATAACTTTTCTTCAAGTGCAGTCGCAAAAACCATCAAGCGCTATGATGAAACTGGCTCTCATGAGGACCACCACAAGACCCAGAGTTGCAGAGGATAAGTTCATTAGAGTTACCAGCCTCAGAAAATGCAGCCCAAACAAATGTTTCACAGAGTTCATGTAACAGACACTTCTCAACATCAACTTTTCAGAGGAGACTGTGTGAATCAGGCCTCATGGTTGCATTGCTGCAAAGAAACTACTAAATGACACCAATAATAAGAAGAGACTTGATTGGGCCAAGAAACACGAGCAATGGACATTAGACCGGTTGAAATGTGTCTTTTGGTCTGATGAGTCCAAATTGGAGATTTTTGGTTTCAACCGCCGTGTCTTTGTGAGATGCGGTGTGGGTGAATGGATGATCTCTGCATGTGTATTTCCCACTGTAAAGCATGTGGGTGTGGAGGTGCTTTCCTGGTGACACTGTCTGTGATTCATTTAGATTTCAAGGCCTACTTAACCAGCATGGCTGCAACAGCATTCTGCAGCGATACGCCATTCCATCTGGTTTGGGCTTAGTGAGACTATCATTTATTTTTCAACAGGAAAATAACCCAAAACACTTCCAGGCTGTGAAAGCGCTCTTTTACCAAGAAGGAGAGTGATGGAGTGCTGCATCAGATGACCTGGCCTCCAACAATCCCCCGACCTCAACCAAAATAGAGATGTTTTGGGATGAGTTGGAGCGCAGAGTGAAGGAAAGCAGCCAACAAGTGCTCAGCATATATGGAAACTCCTTCAAGACTGTTGGAAAAGCATTCCAGGTGGAGCTGGTTGAGAGAATTCAAGGCATGTGCAAAGCTGTCATCAAGGCAAAGGGTGACAATTTGAAGAATCTCAAATATAAAATACATTTTGATTTGTTTAACACTTTTTTGGTTACTACATGATTCCATATGTGTTATTTCATAGCTTTGATGTGTGCACTATTATTCTACAATGTAAAAATTAAGAAAAATTAGTAGGTGTGTCCAAACTTTTGACTGGTACCCTATATGGTAGTATTTTGCATAATTATCCAAGAATCATTCCACTCTCAATCAATCTTTAAATGAAAGGTAAAAAGAAGAAGAAAACAGAGGTGGTATATTTCCTGTAGCTGTACCCTATTTGGTGAGATGTATGGGTCCATAGTTGGTATGGTAATTCAGGTAAGCATGTCTTTATTGTGTTGTCCTGTACTATACTAACCCTGTACTATTAATTCCGGCATACAGTCTCACCACATCTTACCGGTATAAATTTATGTTGTGATAATTGAATGTTCAGTTTATGACTTGAGTTAAACTCTCATTTTTCTTCAATGTCTTCAATGGCTGCAGGAACCCGGGTATTCTTTTCGTACACCATATGCTTGGGATACCTGATTTCTCTCAGAAGCTACAACAAATACAAAAACTGTTATAAGTGAGTCTTCAATATTAGGGTGTGGCATGGCATGACATGGCATGTTGTATTACCTCAATTGCCCTAAACGTTAAGGAACTGTATTTAAATCTTATTAGACCCTTGTCAATGGCAATAATGTGTGTGAAAGAGGATGGTGACCTAATATGTTGAAAACTTGTTCTGCGATTTTGTGCCTTGGAGAAACTCCTTCTGTCTGTGCTTGTTGAACAGTGGTACCAGCTTTGTGTCTGGTTTTACCATCTTCTCCATACTGGGTTATTTGGCTGGAGAACAGGGTATGGACATCTTCGTAGTTGTTGAGTCAGGTGACACTTTAAATCAGTGGTATCCAAACCTCTCTTCTGGGACACCCAGACATTTCACTATTTTGTCGTAGCCCTGAACTAGCTCATTGATTTACCTAAACTGAGAGAGCGGAAAGCTGAGAGAGAAAAATAATATTTAAGACAAACAGTATCTGGTTTTCCATGTTATCCTCAGCCTCCACTTTAACCATCAGCAATTGCCCATCTGCTTTAGCTAGGTAAAGTAGTCACAGCTCACACTTCCCTCAACTGACATTTAGTTCAATGCGCCTTCACCTTGTCTGGTGGAAGCACTGTCTCGCCTCATGGAATCATCAACTTTGCTGACATACTATTATACGTAACAGAATATTTCATTTAATTAGTTCAATTGAATTACATTTGGTACAGAGGTACAGATATACTGTAACGGTTTGTCTTGTTGTTGCCCTACTGCAGGTCCTGGCCTGGTGTTCATAGTGTACTCCCAGGCAGTGTCCCTACTCCCCTGCCGTCACTTCTGGGCTGTGTGTTTCTTCACCGTGATCATCCTGTTAGGATTGGACAGCCAGGTAAGAGCTCAACACCCACCACACCCTCCACCTAGGTGTCCTGTCCCTGCTGTGTCCCTCCCTCTCCCTTCCCATGTACATGACCCTCTTTCTCAAGTTCTCCAGTTTGTCAGCCTTGAGAGCCTTATGACCTCAGTAACGGACATCTACCTCAACGTCATCAGAAAGGGCTACCAGAGGGAGCTGCTGCCTGGTCGGACTCATCGTGGTCACAGAGGTAAGAGGTCACAGACACAACAACAAACCATTGTTGTTGTGTGATGACAGGTAGAAGTGGTTCTAGGATAGAAGAACAAATGAGATGGCGACCTGTTTCTAGCTCCTAGCCAAATTCGCATTTTTGTGTGTTATTTTTTAAAACTTTTTTACTATTCGTGTTTCTAGTTTTTAATTACTATTTGTGTACTTGATTTGACATTTTTACTGTACTGTTATGAGCTAGTAACACTAGCATTTTTCTGCACCTGCTACAACATCTGCTAAACTGTGCACGTGACCAATAAACTTTGATTTGAGGTAAGTAGAGGTAAAAATAACTTTAAAACAATCAGCGATGAAAGGGTGTCTAAGCAAGGCTTTTTGTCAAACTAAATATCTCAAATGAGTTGTAATGAATGTTTATTTCGCTGCAGTGTGGCCTCTACATCATACAGCTGTTTGATCACTATGTGTGCAGTGGTGCCACACTGCTACTCCTCTCCATACGCCGTCACTCAGTATTGGATGGATATATGGTAATACACCAATATGGAGAACTAGCTTCATCACCATATGTATTCTCATTCTCAAGTATTTTGTTATAGTTCATAGTTATAGTTCCTTTAACTATCCCTTTAAAAACAAGGAAACTGTTCATGAGTACACCTGTCTGTCTCTGTCCAAGGTGCTGAACGTTTCTGTGTCAACATTGGGTCTAAGGGGTGAGCTGGTTCCTGGCTATGTCCTCCCTCTCTCTCATCTCCATTACTATGGTCTACAAACTGTACCGAGGCAATGGGACATTTCTGGCAATGGCATTTTCGTTTTTCTCTTGAATATTTAGCACTTGAAAGATAATTCTTATTGCTGCTAAATAAAATAAAATAAAGTATGACAACCCGATCAATAATGCTGGGACATTTCATCTGGGCTTGTCTCGTATTTTTTTAAACTATTCTGAGATACATTTTGAAGAATACTTTCACTGCAAATTGATCATACTTATATTGATACCGCTTTGCTTCTCCAACGCCTCGAGGTGATCTGTTGGCCAGCAGATGACCTTCCCATGATGAAGAAGGATATGGCAGGTCTTTATGCTCTGAACCGTGTTACTGACGATGAGAAAACATTCATGTTACGCTCGTCGTCAGATGATAAATGACCGGACCAAGGTGCAGCGTGGTAGGCGTACATTCTCTATTTATTCGAAAACGTAACACCGGGAAAAAATAATGAACACAAACCGAATGTAAAGCTAGTCGTGCATAAAGCAACAAACAAAGACAATATCCTACAACCTAAATGTGGGAAAAAGGGCTGCGTAAGTATGATCCCCAATCAGAGACCACGATAGACGGCTGCCTCTGATTGGGAACCACACTCGGCCAAAAACAAAGAAACAGAAAACATAGAATGCCAACCCAAATCACACCCTGACCTAACCAAATAGAGAAATAAAAAGGCTCTCAAAGGTCAGGGCATGGCAATTCAGCAATAATCTACAGACTGACTGACTATTCCACTATTCATTTTAGGGTGGTTTCCGGAATATTAAGCCTAGTCCTGGACTAAAAAAAAATCAGTGGAGATTCTCCATTGAGCTTGTTTTAAGTCCAGGAAACCGGCCATTCATATTCTATTTTTATAACTTTAAAAACGTTTTGTTTTATTATGTTGTTTTTATTTTTTAGCTTTATAAATAACTTAATTTCTAGCAAGAAAATGCAAAATTATTGCAAATAATACAACACATTTTTTTAACCTTTTTTTAATCAGGTAGGCCAGTTGAGAACAAGTTGCCATTTACAACTGCGACCTGGCCAAGATAAAGCAAAGCATTGCAATACAAACAACAACAACACAGAGTTTCACATGGAATAAACAAACATACAATCAATAACACAATAGAGAAAAAAAACTTTATATACAGTGTGTGTAAATGAGGTAAGGGATAAGGGAGTTAAGGCAATAAATAGGCCATAGAGGTGAAATAATTACAATTTAGCACTAATCCTGGAGTGATAGATGTGCAGATGATGATGTGCAAGTAGAGATACTGGGGTGCAAAAGAGCAAGAGGGTAAATAATAATATGGGGATGAGGTAGTTGGGTGTGCTATTTACAGACTGGCTGTGTACAGGTGCAGTGATCGGTAAACTGCTCTGACAGCTGATGCTTAAAGTTAGAGAGGGAGATATAAGACTCCAGCGTCAGAGATTTTTGCAATTCGTTCCAGTCATTGGCAGCAGAGAACTGGAAGGAAAGGCGGCCAAAGGACCAGTGCAATATACCTGCTGGAGCACGTGCTATGGGTGGGTGTTGCTATGGTGACCAGTGAGCTGAGATAAGGTGGGTCTTTACCTAGCAAAGACTTATAGATGACCTGGTGCCAGTGGGTTTGGCGACGAATATGTAGTGAGGGTCAGCCAACGAGAGCATACAGGTCGCAGTGGTGGGTAGTATATGGGGCTTTGGTGACAAAACAGAGGGCACTGTTTTAATTTTTTTTTACTTGGGCAAGTCAGTTAAGAACAAATTCTCATTTTCAATGATGGCCTATGAATATTGGGTTAACTGTGTTGTTCAGGGGTATTTTTACCTTGTCAGCTCGGGGATTTGATCTTGCAACCTTCTGGTTACTAGTCCAACACTCTAACCACTAGGCCATCTGCCACCCCATTGTGAAACATCCAGTTTGCTGAATAGAGTGTTGGGGGCTATTTTGTAAATGACATCACCGAAGTCAAGGATCAGTAGGATAGTCAGTTTTACAAGGTTATGCTTGACAGCATGAGTGAAGGAGGCTTTGTTGCGAAATAGGAAGCCGATTCTAGATTTAATTTGGATTGGAGATGCTTGATAATGTAGTCTGGAAGGAGAGTTTACAGTCCAACCAGACACCTAGGTATTTGTAGTTGTCCACATATTCTAGGTCAGAACCGTCCAGAGTAGTCATGCTAGTTGGGCGGGAGGGTGCAGGCAGCAATTGGTTGAAGAGCATCCACTTAGTTTTACTAGCATTTAAAAGCATTTGGAGGCCACGGAAGGAGTGTTGTTTGGAGGTTTGTTAGAATAGTGTCCAAACAAGGGCCAAATGTATACAGAATGGTGTCGTCTGAGTAGGGGTGGATCAGAGAATCACCAGCAGCAAGAGCAACATCATTCATATTTACAGAGAAAAGGGTCGGCCGAGAATTGAACCCTGTGGCACACCCATAGAGACTGCCAGAGGTCCGGACAACAGGCCCTCCGATTTGACACACTGAACTCTATCTGAGAAGTAGTTGGTGAACCAGGCGAGGCAGTCATTTGAGACGCCAAGGCTATTAAGTCTGCCGATAAGAATGCTGTGATTGACAGAGTCGAAAGCCTTGGCCAGGTAGATGCCTTGGCCATCTTTTATCGATAGCTGTTATGATATAGTTTAGGACCTTGAGTATGGCTGAGGTGCACCCATGACCAGCTTGGAAACCAGATTGTATAGCGGAGAAGGATTGCTTTCCTAACAGAGTATATTTGTGCTGGTCAAGGGCAGTCAAGTCTGGGGTGAACCAAGGTCTATATCTGTTCTTAGTTGTACTTTTCTTAAATGGGGCATGCTTATTTAAGACAGAGAGGAAAGCACTTTTCAAGAGAAACCAGGCATCCTCTACTGACAGGATGAGGTCAATATCCTTCCAGGATACCCGGGCCAGGTCGATTAGAAAGGCCTGCTCGCTGAAGTGCTTTAGGGAACGTTTGACAGTGATGAGGGGTGGTCGTTTGACAACGGACCCATTACAGATGCAGGCAATGAGGCAGTGATCGCTGAGATCCTGGTTGAAGACAGCAGAGGTGTATTTAGAGGGCAAGTTGGTCAGGATGATATCTAAGAGGGTGCCCATGGTTACGGATTTAGGGTTGTACCTGGTATGTTCCTTGATCATGTGTGTGAGATTGAGAACATCTAGCTTAGATTGTAGGACTGCAGGGGTGTTAAGCATGTCCCAGTTTAGGTCACCTAACAGTATGAAGATGAAGATTGATGGGGGGCGATCAATTCACATATGGTTTCCAGGGCGCAGCTGGGGGCTGAAGGGGTCTATAACAAGCGGCAATGGTGAGAGACTTTCTGGAAAGGTGGATTTTTTAAAGTAGAAGCTTGAATTGTTTGGGCACAGACCTGGATAGTATGACAGAACTCTCTGCAGTAGATTGTGACTCCGGCCCCTTTGGCAGTTCTATCTAGTCAGAAAATGTTAAAGTTAGGCTAGGACATCCAGGTTGGCGGAATGTGCTAAAGCAGTGAATAAAACAAACTTAGCGTGGAGGCTTATAATGTTAACATGCATGAAACCAATGCTTTTACGGTTACAGAAGTCAACAAATAAGAGCGCCTGGGAAATGGGAGTGGTGCTGAAGGCTGCAAGGCCTTTACATCACCAGAGGAATCGAGGAGGAGTAGGATAAGAGTACAGCTAAAGGCTATAAGAACTGGTTGTCTGGCAGATGTCAGAGTTAACGGTGATGACCGCTAGTCGTGGCTAACTGACTACTAGCTAGTAGCTAGATAGCTGGCTAGCTTCTGAGGGGGGGTTCCAGTTCTAAAGTATAAACAATAGCAGATCCGTACCACATTGGGTGTTGCGGGTTGCAGGAGAGTATTTTCAGTCCGTAGATGGAAATTGAGATAAAAAATGTTAAACATTATTAACATTATTATTAAAACAATATTTACACGGGACGGGACAAGACGCCATCTTGGATTTTTAGATAACAAAAATGACAATAAGCTGCCATGTGGGGAAAGCCTAGAGGAGAATAAAGGGGGAAATTTGTCAGCGTGCCACAATAGTGTCAGTCCGCTGAGCTAAAGCCAAGTGGAGAATACCGGGGGAAATTGTATACAGTACACAGTAAAGACAGCATTGCAAGTACCCCATTCCAAGGCCAAATGATCATATGGGTTATACTGACACTATCTGGCCAGTTGGTGAAACCACAACTAATGTGTAACATCTGTATGTTCCAGTTGTAGTTTTTTTTGGCGGCTGGCGAAGGCATTCTACCGTCATTTCCGGTCACAACTTGTAGACTTGTTATGTGCTGCTGTGAGGATTGTTGCTAACGTTTCTTTGCTACCTGGCAACTTTACCGTTTTATATTTTTATTTTTCCCTCGCTGAACTCTTTTCATTAAACTTTTTCACCCCAGACGTTTATCTGGACATGGTTTTACACGACCTCCACCAGCCGAAGCTAAGTAGTAGCGTTAACATTATGTCTCCTAATTGCAGTCGCTGTACTCATAATATACAGGAGAACGATTGCCTTATGGCGAGGATAGCCATGCTGCAAGCCCAGCTTCAGACGCAAACGTTAGGCAAGGTTAATTTAAATGTAGGAAAGGATGAAACAGCGTATGTGTCACCAATAAGTACAGATAGTAGTATAAATCCCCTCGCACAGTCCCCGCAGCCGGACAATTTTCTCATGGCTTCTGGAAGGAAATGTTCTAGGAATGCTCAACTGGTGTCGCTCATTCAGTCAACAGAAACTTTAAACAGGTTCTCCCCAATAAGCCACGAGTCGGAGTCAGAGGCCGAGTCTTCTCTGGTCTCTCCTCCACCCGTTACGGGGTCTGAGACGCCGAAGCCTCCCACCATTAGCTCTGACAAATTGAACACGCTAGTCATTGGCGACTCCATTTCCCGTAGTATTAGACTCCCAACGTTAAGGCTAATCTGAAGATGGTGCTGGCTAAGGCTGAAACTGGCGAGTGTAGAGAGTATATGATTATTGTTTTCCACGTCGACATCACCAAGCGCAACATAGCGTGTAAATCTTCAGCGTGTAAATCAGCTAGAAAGATGTGTTGGCATTGAGTAATTGTCTCTGGCCCCCTCCCAATTAGGAGGAGTGATGAGCTCTACAGCAGTCTCACAACTCAACGCTGGTTGAAAAGTGTTTTCTGCCCCTTCCAAAAGATAGAATTTGTAGATAATTATCCGTCTTTCTGGGACTCACCCACAAACATGACCAAGCCTGGCCTGCTGAGGAGTGACGGACTCCATCCTAGCTGGAGGGGTGCTCTCATCTTATCTATGAACATAGACAGGGCTAGACAAGGCTCCTCTAGTTCCACAATGAGATGTGCGCAGGCCAGGCAGCAAGCTGTTAGCCAGCCTGTCAGCTTAGTGGAGTCTGCCACTAGCATAGTCAGTGTAGTCAGCTCAGCTATCCCTATTTGAGACAGTGTCTGTGCCTCGATCTAGGTTGGGCAAAACTAAACATGGCGGTGTTCGCCTTAGCAATCTCACTGGAATAAAGACCACCTCCATTCCTGTCATTATTGAAAGAGATTGTGATCTCGCATCTCAAAATAGGGCTACTTAATGTTAGATCCCTCACTTCCAAGGCTGTTATAGTCAATGAACTAATCACTGATCATAATCTTGATGTGATTGGCCTGACTGAAACATGGCTTAAGCCTGATGAATTTACTGTGTTAAATGAGGCCTCTCCTACTGGTTACACCGGTGACCACGTCCCCTGCGCATCCCGCAAAGGCAGAAGTATTGCTAACATTTACGATAACATATTTCAATTTACAAAAAAAAAGGCTGTTTTCGTCTTTTGAGCTTCTTGTCATAAAATCTATGTAGCCTACTCAATCCCTTTTTATAGCTATTGTTTACAGGCCTCCTGGGCTGTATACAGCGTTCCACACTGAGTTCCCTGAAATCCTATCGGACCTTGTAGTCATGGCAGAAAATATTCACATTTTTGGTGACTTTAATCTTCACATGGAAAAGTCCACAGACCCACTCAAAAAGGCTTTCGGAGCCATCATCGACTCAGTGGCTTTTGTCCAACATGTCTCCGGACCTACTCTGCCACGGTCATACTCTGGGCCTAGTTTTGTCCCTTGGAATAAATATTGTCGATCTTAATGTTTTTCCTCATAATTCTGGACTATCGGACCACCATTTTATTACATTTGCAATCGCAACAAATAATCTGCTCAGACCCCAACCAAGGATCATCAAAAGCGGTGCTGTAAATTCTCGGACTACCCAAAGTTTCCTAGATGCCCTTCCAGACTCCCTCCACCTAGCCAAGGACATCAGAGAATCGGTTAACCACCTAACTAAGGAACTAAATGTAACCTTGCGTAATACCCTAGATGCAGTCGCACCCCTAAAAACAAAACAAAAAACATTTGTCATAAGAAACTAGCTCCCTGGTATACAGAAAATACCCGAGCCCTGAAGCAAGCTTTCAGAAAATTGGAACGGAAATGGCGCAACACCAAACTGGAAGTCTTTCGGCTAGCTTGGAAAGACAGTACCATGCAGTATCGAAGAGCCCTCACTACTGTTCGATCATCCTATTTTTCCAACTTAATTAAGAAGTGCTACAAACATTATTGGGCACAGTCAACAGCACAAAGGTCAAGAAGGTAGAGACAACAATACATCACACAAAGCAGCCACAACTGTCAGGAAGCTTGTCCATGATTGAGTCTTTGAATGAAGAGATTGAGATGAAACTGTCCAGTTTGAGTGTTTGCTACAGCTCGTTCCAGTCGCTAGCTGCAGCGAACTGAAAAGAGGAGCGACCCAGGGATGTGTGTGCTTTGGGGACCTTTAACAGAATGTGACTGTCAGAACGGGTGTTGTATGTGGAGAATGAGGGATGCAGGAGACATCTCAGATAGGGGGAAGTGAAGCCTAAGAGGGTTTAATATGACAAATTGATTAAAATAGTATTGGCCTCTAAACCTTCAAGCTGCATACAATACTCTTTTCCAACAAAACTACTGAAAGAGCTGCTTCCTGTGCTTGGCCCTCCTATGTTGAACATAATGCACGACTCCCTATCCACCGGATGTGTACAAACCTCACTAAAAGTGGCAGTAATAAAGCCTCTCTTGAAAAAGCAAAACCTTGACCCAGAAAACCCTATATCGGCTTATATCAAATCTCCCATTCATCTCAAAAGCTCAAAATAAAGCTATTGCGCAGCAACTCACTGCCTACCTGAAGACAAACAATGTATATGAAATGCTTCAGTCTGGTTTTTAGATCCCATCATAGCACTGAGACTGCACCTGTGAAGATGGTAAATTACATTTTAATGGCGTCAGACCAAGGCTTTGAATCTGTCCTAGTGCTCCTAGACCTTATTGCTGTTTTTGATACCACCGATCACCACATTCTTTTGGGGAGTTTGGAAACCCAAGTTCTTGCCTCGTTTAGATCTTATCTGTCGGAAAGATATCAGTTTGTCTTTGTGGATTGTTTGTCCTCTGACAATCAACTGTAAATTTTGGTGTTCCTCAAGGTTCTGTTTTAGGACCACTATTGTTTTCACTATATATTTTACCTCTTGGTGATGTCATTCGGAAACATAATGTTAACTTTCACTGCTACGCGGACGATACATAGCTGTACATTTCGATGAAACACGGTGAAGCCACAAAATTGCCCTCCCTGGATGCCTGTGTTTCAGATATAAGTAAGTGGATGGCGGCAAATATTTAACTTTTAAACTCAGACAAAACAGAGATGCTAGTTCTAGGTCCCAAGAAACACAGAGATCACAGAGATCACAGAGATCTTCTTTTGGATCTGACAATTACTCTTGACAGTTGTACAGTAGTCTCAAATAAAGGACCCTGATCTCTCTTTTGACGAACATATCAGCAATATTTCAAGGACAGCTTTTCTCCATCTTTGTAACATTGCAAAAAACAGAAACTTTCTAAGCAAACAGCTGGAGGCAGGGCTTTCCCCTTAGAGCTCAATTTTCATGGAATGGTCTGCCTATCCATGTGAGAGAGGCAGACTCGGTCTTGACCTTCAAGTCTATATTGAAGACTAATCTCTTCAGTAGGACCTATGATTGAGTGTATTCTGGGCCAGGGGTGTGAAGGTGAACGGAGAGGCACTGGAGCGACGAACCGCCCTTGCTGTCTCTGCCTGGCCGGTTCCCTTCTCTCCACTGGGATTCTCTGCCTCTAACCCTATTATGGGGGCTGGGTCACTGGCTTACTGGTGCTCTACCATGCCGTCCCTAGGAGGGTAGTTTCACTTGAGTGGGTTGAGTCACTGACGTGATCTTCCTGTCCGGGTTGGCACCCCCCTCGGGTTTGTGCCGTGGGGGAGATCTTCGTGGGTTATACTCTGCCTTGTCTCAGGGTCGTAAGTTGGTGGTTGAAGATATCCCTCTAGTGGTGTGGGGGCTGTGGGTAGGGTTATATCCTGCTTGTTTGGCCCTGTCCAGGGGTATCGTCGGACGGGGTCACAGTGTCTCCCTACCCCTCCTGTCTCAGCCTCCAGTATTAATGTTGCAATAGTTTATGTGTCTGGGGGCTAGGGTCAGTCTGTTATATCTGGAGTATTTCTCCTGTCTTATCCGGTGTCCTGTGTGAATTTAAGTATGCTCCCCCTAAATCTCTCTCTTTCTCCTCTTCTCTCTCTCTTTCTCCCGGAGGACCTGAGCCCAAGGACCATGCCTCAGGACTACCTGGCCTGATGACTCCTTGCTGTCCCCAGTCCACCTTGTCGTGCTGCTGCTCCAGTTTCAATTGTTCTGACTGCGGCTATGGAACCCTGACCTGTTCACCGGATGTGCTACCTTGTCCCGGACCTGCTGTTTTGGACTCTCTCTCTACCGTACCTGCTGTCTCTATGAAAAGCCAACTGACATTTACTCCTGAGGTGCAGACCTGTTGCACCCTCTACAACCACTGTGATTATTATTATCTGACCCTGCTGGTTATCTATGAACGTTTGAACATCTTGGCCATGTACTGTTATAATCTCCACCTGGCACAGCCAGAAGAGGACTGGTCACCCCTCAGAGCCTGGTTCCTTTCTAGGTTTCTTCCTAGGTTCCGGCCTTTCTAGGGAGGTTTTCCTAGCCACCATGCTTCTACATTTGCATTGCTTGCTGTTTGGGATTTTAGGCTGGGTTTCTGTACAGCACTTTGTGACATCAGCTGATGTAAAAAGGGCTTTATAAATACATTTGATTGATTGATTGGAAACAAAATAGGCAAATGTCCTAGACCTCTGGAGAGGGTACTGTAGGATATACACACTCAGATGAATATCCCTGTGATTTACAGTGCTAAAATTCCCATACAGAACTCATAATTACCAGATCATTCTCCTTTGAACAACAGAGCTACAGTAAATCAGCTCGATAAGAGAAATGACAAACAGGTGCCATTACAGCCATACACAAAGTCAGATACAGAAAGAAGCTGGACCTAGGCTTGTGTCCCAGATGGCTCCCTATGTAGTGAACCACTTTTGACCAAGGCCCATAGTGCTCTGCACTATAAATGGCATAGGGTGCTATTTGGATTCAACCCTAAATGCTAATGGAACACTGATTAGTAAACCTAATTATCTCCAGTATCTTCATTCAAAAGCCTTTTGGATTGGATGGTGGATGCCTCTGACTGAAAAAAAAATTAGAAAAGCCAATCACCATTAATCTACATGGCGTAGAGAGTGATTAGTGTAACAAAGACAAATGTTGTAATATCCTCTCAATGATTTTCTCTTATTCTCTCTCAAGGCCACCAGGAGTTGGTAGGCAGGCTGGGACTACATCTCAAATGGCACCCTATTCCCTACATAGTGCACTACATTTGACGAGAGCCCTATGTGTCTTGGTAAAAAGTAGTCCACTAGGGAAAAGGGTGCTATTTAGGACACAACCTGGGCTGATGGTAGGATAGCGTTGGCTCTAATGATTAGTATGACAAGGGTAGTCAGCCTTCCCACTAGTACACTACCCTTCAGAACCCACATAGCTGACATGCTGTGGAATGAGCCCAGAATGGCAGAGGGGTTAGAGAGGGAGAGGGCACACATGCATGCAGACATACTAAACATATCTGACACAAAGCACATGAGACACACACACATACATTTTAAGTACTTTTTTGAATCAATTAAATTTACATTATGACATTATGACAAATTACTTTTTCCACTACCTGAACATTCAGACACGCCTTATCATTCCTTCTGCAGCCGTGGGGGCAGTGTTGTCCTTTGGTTCCTTGATCTGATCTATAGGCTATATAGGCTATTCATCAAAGTTGCCTATTTGGCATTGATAACCAAATATAATTTCAGCGACTGTTCAAACAGTAAACCAATAACAAGAATCCACCCAAAAAGTTATTTTGTTTAGGAGTACAGACTATTGTGAAATTGTAGAATCTACTGTAGCAAACTAGCTAGCCATGTGCTTTTTTCATTATGAACAAAACATGATGACATTATATGTATAGCTGATTTGGCAATGAACACACAAGCAGCCTAACAAACTGGGGTAATGTTTTAGGTTACACCAGCAAGTATAATAGTATTTGCCAGGGCATGTTTTATAATTATACATCTGATTATTTCACATGGAGATGTGGGAAGCTAAAAAGGCTAGCTAGCTTGCTATGATTTTAGAAAGGCTAAAGCCAGCTCGCCAGGCTGCCAGCTAAATATATTATACCAAATATATTTTTTAAGTGCTATTATTTTTTAAGAGCTATTACTAGCAAGGGAAGGCTACTTGTCCTTGTTTTCACAAATAGAAAAGACCAAAATAAAAATGTCTGCTATCGCTCCCTTGTCAATGGTAGTGGGACTGGCTATGATATCATGTTACCAAAAGGTGTCCGCTACTCACACTCCACCTAAGTACACGCACATACAGTAGATCAACAGAGTGAAGCTTGTAGTAACCTTACCCCCTAACTCTTAACCTAACCCTAACTTTAACCCCAAATCCCTAGCCCAAAAGCAGCCAACAAGTGCTCAGCATATCCTTCAAGATTGTTGGAAAAGCATTCCAGGTGAAGCAGGTTGAGAGAATGCCAAGAGTGTGCAAAACTGTCATCAAGGAAAAGGGTGGCTACTTTGAAGAATTTCACATCTAATATATACTTAGATTTATTTAAAACTTTTTGCATTACTACATGATTCCGTGTGTGTTATTTCATAGATTTGTAGTCTTCACTATTATTCTACAATGTGGAAACTAGTAAAAATAAAGAAAAAACCTTGAATTAATTTTTTTATTTTACCTTTATTTAACCAGGCAAGTCAGTTAAGAACAAATTCTTATTTTCAATGACGGCCTACTACTTAAGTAGTTGCTTGGGGTATCTGTATTTTAGTATTCATATTTTTGACAACGTTTACTTTTACTCCACTACATTCCTAAAGAAAATATTGTACATTTTACTCCATACATTTTCCATTACACCAAAAAGTACTTGTTACATTGGCACTTTATTCTCAAAATATTGCCGCTTTATCTTCACTTGGCCCAAATACTCTTCAGTATGTTACTCCTATGACCAGAGAAAGTGAAATATTCGTTGATATTGTAGCATGAGTGGAAGTAATTATCGTATTTCGTATTATCGTATTTCGTCGTCCTAACGTAGCCTTCACTGCTCTGCCCAGCAGCTAGCCAGCTAGCAAACGTCCACCGATTAGCAGCACTGTAGAAACTATTACACTCAACTGAACGACTTGATTAGTGTAGTGTTAGCTAGCTACATAGCTGTCTTTGCTGTCTTCGTATCCAAGATAATTGTGTAGTCTTAGAGTGATTATCTTAATTTACCGAGGTTAGCTAGCCAGCTATTTGTCCTCCTTAACGTAGGAGACACTGCTAGCTAGCCAACAGCTAGCCAACGTCTTCTGAATAGAACTCAACAACCCGGTCGCATTCCGCTTCGCTCCACAGGTAGTATCACATTTTCATTTAATTTCATTACAGTACAACGGTTTGATTTGTTTGATCGTAGCTAGCTACATAGCTAGCTACATAGCCGTCTTTGTATCAAAGATAATTGTGTAGTCTAGAGCGATTTTCTAGGTTAGCTAGCCAGCTATTGTCGTTCTTTAACGCAACGTAACGTAATCAACACTGCTAGCTAGCCAGCTAGCCCCGAATAGCAGCACTGTAGAAACTATTACACTCAACGGAACGACTTGATTAGTGTAGTGTCAACAACGCAGCCACTGCCAGCTAGCCTACAAATTCAACAACGCAGCCACTGCCAGCTAGCCCACTTCAGCAGTACTGTATCATTTTAATCATTTTAGTCAATAAGATTCTTGCTACGTAAGCTTAACTTTCTGAACATTTGAGACGTGTAGTCCACTTGTCATTCCAATCTCCTTTGCATTAGCGTAGCCTCTTCTGTAGCCTGTCAACTATGTGTCTGTCTATCCCTGTTCTCTCCTCTCTGCACAGACCATACACACGCTCCACACCGCGTGGCCGCGGCCACCCTAATCTGGTGGTCCCAGCGCGCACGACCCACGTGGAGTTCCAGGTCTCCGGTAGCCTCTGGAACTGCCGATCTGCGGCCAACAAGGCAGAGTTCATCTCAGCCTATGCCTCCCTCCAGTCCCTCGACTTCTTGGCACTGACGGAAACATGGATCACCACAGATAACACTGCCACTCCTACTGCTCTCTCTTCGTCCGCCCACGTGTTCTCGCACACCCCGAGAGCTTCTGGTCAGCGGGGTGGTGGCACCGGGATCCTCATCTCTCCCAAGTGGTCATTCTCTCTTTCTCCCCTTACCCATCTGTCTATCGCCTCCTTTGAATTCCATGCTGTCACAGTTACCAGCCCTTTCAAGCTTAACATCCTTATCATTTATCGCCCTCCAGGTTCCTCGGAGAGTTCATCAATGAGCTTGATGCCTTGATAAGCTCCTTTCCTGAGGACGGCTCACCTCTCACAGTTCTGGGCGACTTTAACTTCCCCACGTCTACCTTTGACTCATTCCTCTCTGCCTCCTTCTTTCCACTCCTCTCCTCTTTGACCTCACCCTCTCACCTTCCCCCTACTCACAAGGCAGGCAATACGCTCGACCTCATCTTTACTAGATGCTGTTCTTCCACTAACCTCATTGCAACTCCTCCAAGTCTCCGACCACTACCTTGTATCCTTTTCCCTCTCGCTCTCATCCAACACTTCCCACACTGCCCCTACTCGGATGGTATCGCGCCGTCCCAACCTTCGCTCTCTCTCCCCCGCTACTCTCTCCTCTTCCATCCTATCATCTCTTCCCTCTGCTCAAACCTTCTCCAACCTATCTCCTGATTCTGCCTCCTCAACCCTCCTCTCCTCCCTTTCTGCATCCTTTGACTCTCTATGCCCCCTATCCTCCAGGCCGGCTCGGTCCTCCCCTCCCGCTCCGTGGCTCGATGACTCATTGCGAGCTCACAGAACAGGGCTCCGGGCAGCCGAGCGGAAATGGAGGAAAACTCGCCTCCCTGCGGACCTGGCATCCTTTCGCTCCCTCCTCTCTACATTTTCCTCTTCTGTCTCTGCTGCTAAAGCCACTTTCTACCACTCTAAATTCCAAGCTTCTGCCTCTAACCCTAGGAAGCTCTTTGCCACCTTCTCCTCCCTCCTGAATCCCCCCCCCCCCCCCCCCCCTCCCCTCTCTGCAGATGACTCTGTCAACCATTTTGAAAAGAAGGTCGACGACATCCGATCCTCGTTTGCTAAGTCAAACGACACCGCTGGTTCTGCTCACACTGCCCTACCCTGTGCTCTGACCTCTTTCTCCCCTCTCTCTCCAGATGAAATCTCGCGTCTTGTGACGGCCGGCCGCCCAACAACCTGCCCGCTTGACCCTATCCCCTCTTCTCTTCTCCAGACCATTTCCGGAGACCTTCTCCCTTACCTCACCTCGCTCATCAACTCATCCCTGACCGCTGGCTACGTCCCTTCCGTCTTCAAGAGAGCGAGAGTTGCACCCCTTCTGAAAAAACCTACACTCGATCCCTCCGATGTCAACAACTACAGACCAGTATCCCTTCTTTCTTTTCTCTCCAAAACTCTTGAACATGCCGTCCTTGGCCAGCTCTCCCGCTATCTCTCTCAGAATGACCTTCTTGATCCAAATCAGTCAGGTTTCAAGACTAGTCATTCAACTGAGACTGCTCTTCTCTGTATCACGGAGGCGCTCCGCACTGCTAAAGCTAACTCTCTCTCCTCTGCTCTCATCCTTCTAGACCTATCGGCTGCCTTCGATACTGTGAACCATCAGATCCTCCTCTCCACCCTCTCCGAGTTGGGCATCTCCGGCGCGGCCCACGCTTGGATTGCGTCCTACCTGACAGGTCGCTCCTACCAGGTGGCGTGGCGAGAATCTGTCTCCTCACCACGCGCTCTCACCACTGGTGTCCCCAGGGCTCTGTTCTAGGCCCTCTCCTATTCTCGCTATACACCAAGTCACTTGGCTCTGTCATAACCTCACATGGTCTCTCCTATCATTGCTATGCAGACGACACACAATTAATCTTCTCCTTTCCCCCTTCTGATGACCAGGTGGCGAATCGCATCTCTGCATGTCTGGCAGACATATCAGTGTGGATGACGGATCACCACCTCAAGCTGAACCTCGGCAAGACGGAGCTGCTCTTCCTCCCGGGGAAGGACTGCCCGTTCCATGATCTCGCCATCACGGTTGACAACTCCATTGTGTCCTCCTCCCAGAGCGCTAAGAACCTTGGCGTGATCCTGGACAACACCCTGTCGTTCTCAACTAACATCAAGGCGGTGGCCCGTTCCTGTAGGTTCATGCTCTACAACATCTGCAGAGTACGACCCTGCCTCACACAGGAAGCGGCGCAGGTCCTAATCCAGGCACTTGTCATCTCCCTTCTGGACTACTGCAACTCGCTGTTGGCTGGGCTCCCTGCCTGTGCCATTAAACCCTACAACTCATCCAGAACGCCGCAGCCCGTCTGGTGTTCAACCTTCCCAAGTTCTCCCACGTCACCCCGCTCCTCCGCTCTCCCACTGGCTTCCAGTTGAAGCTCGCATCCGCTACAAGACCATGGTGCTTGCCTACGGAGCTGTGAGGGGAACGGCACCTCAGTACCTCCAGGCTCTGATCAGGCCCTACACCCAAACAAGGGCACTGCGTTCATCCACCTCTGGCCTGCTCGCCTCCCTACCACTGAGGAAGTACAGTTCCCACTCAGCCCAGTCAAAACTGTTCGCTGCTCTGGCCCCCCAATGGTGGAACAAACTCCCTCACGACGCCAGGACAGCGGAGTCAATCACCACCTTCCGGAGACACCTGAAACCCCACCTCTTCAAGGAATACCTAGGATAGGATAAGTAATCCTTCTCACCCCCCCCCCCCTTTTAAGATTTAGATGCACTATTGTAAAGTGACTGTTCCACTGGATCTCATAAGGTGAATGCACCAATTTGTAAGTCGCTCTGGATAAGAGCGTCTGCTAAATGACTTAAATGTAAATGTAAATGTAAGTAGGGAGAACGTTCATTTTATAGCTTATAAAGGTGTTGAACAAAGTCTTGGCAGTGCTTAATGACAGCTTAAACATGAACTTACTCATAAAAACAGCAACTCTGCTATATTTGTTGAGTCTCTCTCTATTCATGGTTTTTAATGTTTTTAATTCTCACAGTATCAGATTTTCTGTGCACTCAACGTTTCTTTTCACTGACGATGGCTCGAGGATCTTTATCAAATTCTTTACTCTTATTTTACCAGGCATGTTGACTGAGAAAACATTCTCATTTACAGCAACGACCTGGAGAATAGTTACATGGGAGAGGAGGGGGATGAATGAGCAAATTTGAATCTGGGATGATTAGGTGGCCTTGATTATTATAAGGAATCTGTGCAGAGAGTTGCATGAAGCTCCTGAACCGGTATTTAAATGGATACCCAGACTATCTGCATTGTGTTCCCCACCCCCCAACCCCAATTTTACACTGCTGCTACTCTCTGTTTATCATATATGCATAGTCACTTTAACTATACATTCCTGTACATACTACCTCAATTAGCCCGACCAACCGGTGCCTGTCTATAGTCTCGCTACTGTATATAGCCTCACTTCTATGTATAGCCTCGCTACTGTCATTTTTCACTGTCTTTTTACTGTTGTATTTCTTTCTTTACTTACCTATTGTTCACCTAATACCTTTTTGTTTATTTATTTTTAACTTAGAAATTGCACTGTTGGTTAGAGCCTGTAAGTAAGCATTTCACTGTAAGGTCTACTACACCTGTTGTGTTCGGTGCAAGTGACAAATACACTTTGATTTGATTAGCAGACATGGTGATCTGAGCCATCTGATTGGCCAGATGTGGCCTATAGGTGCACTTGATTTGCTCTCTGGGCCTGCCGGGTAGGCAGAGTTTTACCTTCAGACACATGAAATAATTACAGATGTGAACACTGTCTTCTCGGCACTAGGGATGCTGAATCAAGTGCACCTACTGCCAACAAAATAGGAACGCAAGGCTTTAATCGTTGGGTTTTTTAACAAAAAAATGTTGGTGATCGACTAGGAATGCTTTCAACATGTGCTTATGGGGCCAGTGTAGTTAGGCCCTATCCAGATAAATAAACCATAAACCCCCCTCCCTAGGCACTTGTGTAGATCTGAAACAACTTGATAGGTGTAAGCAATATGGTGAATGCACTTGGAAGTAAATCTCTGCTCTGTTAAAAGTACACTCCAAAAAATAATTTATTTGTCATAGTAATTCAGAAGTATCATTAAAACAGGTTAATATACCCCAACAACATTACACCACAAAATAAATGACTGATGACACAAATGACAAAATAAATTGATGATAAAAAGATTGTGGGGCTGTTTTGTTAGACTTCAGTGCGGATTTTGACACTATCGATCATAGTCTGCTGCTGGATAAATGTATGTTTTAGGGCTTTACACCACCTGCTATGTTGTGTATAAAGTGTTACCCATCTAACATAACGAAGAGGGGGTTCTCTAATGGACGGCTCTCCAACATAATCCAGGTAGAATCAGGAATTCCCCAGGGCAGCTGTTTATGCACCTTACTTTTTTCAATCTTTACAAACGACATGCCACTGGCCAAGCCAGTGTGTCTATGAATGCGGATCACTCAACAGTATACACGTCTGCTACTACAGTGACTGAAATGACTGCAACACTTAACAAAGCGCTGCAGTTAGTTTCAGAGTGGGTGGCAAGGAATAAGTTAGTCCTAAATATTTCAAAAACTAAAAGCATTGTATTTGGGACAAATCATTCACTAAACTCTAAACCTCAACTAAATCTGGTAATGAATAATATGGAAATTGAGCAAGTTAATGTGACTAAACTCCCTGGAAACCCTGGATTGTAAACTGTCATGGTCAAAACATGTTTATTCAACAGTAGCTAAGATGGGAAGAAAGTCTGTCCATAATAATGCACTTCTCTGTCTTCTTGACAACACTGTCAACAAGGCAGGTCCTACAGGCCCTAGTTTGTCAAACTTAGACTACTGTTCAGTCGTGTGGTCAGGTTCCACAAAGATTGATTTGGGAAAATTGCAATTGCCTCAGAACATGGCAATGCGGCTGGCCCTTAAATGTACACGGAGAGCTAATACTAATGATATGCTAATACTAATATCTCTCATGGCTCAAATTGGAGGTAAGAGTGACTTCATCACTACTTGTTTTTGTAAGAGGTGTTGACAAGCTGAATGCAGCGAGTTGTCTGTTTAAACTACGAGCACTCAGCTCGGACACCCATGTGGATACCCCACAAGACATGCCACTAGAGGTCTCTTCACAATCCCCAAGTCCAGAACAGACTATGGGAGGCTCACAGTACTACATAGAGCCATGACTACATGGAACTCTATTCCACATCAAGTAACTGATTCAAGTAATAATATAATAATATAATAATAATAATATATGCCATTTAGCGGACGCTTTTATCCAAAGCGACTTACAGTCATGACACATGCATACATTCTACGTATGGGTGGTCCAGGAATCGAACCCTCTACCCTGGCGTTACAAGCGCCATGCTCTACCAACTGAGCTACAGAAGGACCGTGGCACTCTCGGGGTACTGCCCTATAGCGCACCGGGCTATGGACACGCACTGGCGACACAGTGCGCTTAACATAACACGGTGCACCAGTAATGCGGTGCCTTGATCATGAAAATACAAACTGGAGTGAGCTCAGGTCTGCTACCTGGCTTAGTACCACACCTCGTGTTATGCCCCCAAAAAATTTGGTAGCTGCCTCTCGTACCTGTCGCACTGCCGTGCTGGCTCCTCATATTGCCGCCGCTCAGCTACTGCCTCCAGCTCTGCTTTGGGGCTGCAATTTTCCCCAGCCCGTGCCCAGGGTCCCTCCTCCGTTCAGTATCTCCTCCCATGTCCAGGAGTCCTGTGATGGTGGCCTCTGTTGTTGATGCTGCTGCTGCTGTCACTGTCCTTTACCACGCCGCTTGGTCCGATTTTTTGTGGGTGATTCTGTAATGAATTTCCTCCTCTTCTTCCGAAGAGGAGAGGCGAAACGGATCAGAGGACCAATACGCTGGTGGTAATTGTCCATGGTACTTTTTAATACATTAAGGTACACATGAACAAACTAACAAAAACAAGAACTGTGCAAACTCAAAACAGTCCTATCTGGTGCACACACAGAGACAGGAACAATCACCCACAAACACACAGTGAAACCCAGGCTACCTAAGTATGATTCTCAATCAGAGACAACTAATGACACCTGCCTCTGATTGAGAACCATACTAGGCCGAAACATAGAAATTCCCAAAACCTAGAAAAACAAACATAGACTGCCCACCCAACTCACGCCCTGACCATACTAACTAAATACAAAACACAGAAAATAAAGGTCAGAACGTGACAAACGTTCTCTAAAGTTGTTGTTAGCTGGGATGTCCCCACTTGTCAGAATGTTCCTTGTTTTTTACTTCTGGTCCTCACAAGTATAGTAAAACCAAAAGAACACACACACACAATTCTTACATGTATTTACAAACATGGGTATATGTGAACGCACACCCACATACATAGCCTCACGTACTCAATGGTTAAATGTAGACCATAACTCAAAATCACAGATGTTGATAGGCTGTCAGATGTGTGTCCCCCTTGTGATCAGTCTGATTTGTTTAAACAATGGTTTTGTACAGAGCATAGAAATAGAATCACTAGAACTGGAATTTGGATTCAATAATACCATAATGGGTGGATTGTTTTTCTATGGTACTGAGCTATTGGTTTGTTTAACCCCCCATTGGCTGAGCCCTCAGAGTCTCTCCATAAAGAGATCTCCTCTTCACAGGAACTGTTGCAGCTGCAGTTCACACACACACACACACACACACACACACACACACACACACACACACACACACACACACACACACACACACACACACACACACACACACACACACACACACACACACACACACACACACACACACACTCCATCCGTCCATCTGGATAATGTTCACACCGCTGCCATTTACAGGATCCCGGCATGGCCCGGCAACAGGGGAATTCGGCCACCCCAACCCCCCTACCTCCAGACCCTTAATACCTTCTCTCTCCGTCACTCCTTCTATTTCTCCGCTTAACAATCAAAGGCCATATGGCAAACATATTCCTCTGGTTCATTGGCTTTTATAGCTGTTGCTTAGAAAATGGGCGCTGGCGGTGAAGGGTGTTCCGGCAGGGGGTCTGAAGAGGTAAATAGTATAGCCTGTCACTGTTGGCCATTAAACACACTTTATTTCTATTAGCCCAGTCATCCTCCGCTCAGGGACCATTGAAACCACGGTGGTTAATTACAAAGAAAAACAGAAACACGTTAGATGTCTTTAAATGAGCAGTCTGACTCGACTCGATGCTGCACCTTATACATTTATACAGCAGCACTTGTTCACTTGACAGATGGTATGGTCGCTTCTGCTACGTATGCCAATTCATGGAGTGGAGTGTGTCCATTGGGATAGTCAACAGTATATCTGTATGGATTCACAATAAATGGATAGAGTCTGCTTTTGTTATGTTATGCAGGATAAAGGTGACACTGAGGTCCTTTTTGATGTCTGCATAAATCCAATCCAATCTCCACTAGTCAATGGTTTGTAATCTGTTGTTTTTTCCAAGAGATGTGCTAGAACATGGCAATTGTTATTAACACTCATACCATACTAAAGTGCAGTGTTTTCTTTTTCTCTTTGGAACCTTTAGGAAACTCTAACCTGCCCCTCACTTCTTAACCATACATTGAGTAGGAACACCTTGTGACGTGGCTTGTCTCAGACTAACGTGTTGAGTTTACCACTGGTGACACCATAAAAAACAGACCAAGCACAACCTACGAAGCAAAGGCTGAACTTCGGAACTCTGGAATTCAATCTTTTAGTGATTTCATGCGGCTCATTCTGCTAGGTGGTGTCTAGAGTTCGGCTCTCTCCTTTCTTTCCGTTGAGAGTTTTTACGATGGGCCATAAGTCAGTTGGACAGAGGCCCACACCCCACAACTGACCTGCATCTGGACAGCATCTGGGGTCACAGGGTCACGCTGACAAGTGTTAAACCATCTGGAGACTTCCTGCTATCCCTGGATTGGACAGAGAGGAGAGAAGGATGGAGGGATAGAGGGGATTTATGATGGGTGTAGAACATTATCGGGAAATACATAAATGTGAAAAGCGACAATAACAAATATAGTGTATTAATTCTGTCATCAATTCACCATATACACATTTGTTTTGCTTGACAACATAATATTCTGTACTCAATGCAGCCTTTCACATATGGGTCGGCTCCCATGCTCTACCTCAGACTGCAACATGCAGCTGCTAACAGGCAAAGTATTAGCTCTAACCATTAGGCACCCACTGTCTCTCTCTCTCTCTCTCTCTCTCTCTCTCTCTCTCTCTCTCTCTCTCTCTCTCTCTCTCTCTCTCTCTCTCTCTCTCTCTCTCTCTCTCTCTCTCTCTCTCTCTCAGAACTGTGTGTGTATGTGTATTCCAGCAGAATCCAGCTTCAAAACTTCTACAAATCAAAGACTTTCACCCTAATGTTCGAGCTAAATATTTACATATTCAATATTTCTATTCATATTCATCTACGCACTGGACTTTGACAAATGACCAAAGCCCATTCTCAGATGCTGCCTGTCTTTGTCTCCCAGTCCCGACAATTGGATTATAATGACTCGTCTGATGGCCAGGCTGTCTGGAGATGGAACCCTGGCTATTGTCCCGAAATGGTATCCTATTTATTTACATACAGTTGTGCACTACTTTTGACCAGAACCCTATGTGCCCTGTTCAAAAGTAGTGTACTATATAGGGCATAGGGTACCATTTGGGATGCAGACGTGGAGTAACAAAAGATCCCCAGTCAGGCCTATGTTACCCATTGTGCAATTAGCTCAGGATTTCAACATCCTGGTGAGTAGCTCAGCTTGCACCTGAGACTAATGACTATGTAATCTGTTATCAATTATCTGTCCTTCAGCTTTCACATCCTCTCCACCCCTCGTTCTTCCTCCCCACTTCCTCCCCCTCCTCCCCCTCGTTCTTCCTCCACATTGCTCCGCCAAACTTCTTCATCATTTGATTAACGCCCCTCATCTCCCACAACCCACCTCTTTTATCCATCCATCCATCCCAATCCATCCTCCACTGACTTAAACACTTCCTTCTGTTTCCATGGCCTTGTTTACTTCCTGGACCAATGGCCCTCATCCTGAGTGGGGATTGGTTACCCCAGGGCTCCAGCAGACAAAGCCTTTCAAGTGTCTAAAGCACTTTGGGGCACCGTGCTCTCTCCCCCTCAGAGAGCTTTCTCTCTCCTCTCCCTTCTCTCTCTTCTCTTGTGTCCCTGGGATGTTTTCTCTCTGTTTTCTTTTGCCGGACACCGTTCACCCAAAGGCCTGTCATCTCAAAGGCACTTGTTTTCTGATTAGTCTAAAATAAGGAGGACTGTTGCAGTATAATGTACTAAAAGTAAGTAAGTAGCCTTGGCTTGTGCAAGTCGGAATGGCTAATAGGAGCAGGAGCTTATCTCCTGTTTCTGTAGTGTGCAAGTACACCCCTGGACAGGATGCTAGTATACCGCTAGGCCATACCCACAATCTATCTCCTTAATGCTGAGTGCCAAGTGGAATGGCATCAGGTCCCATTTTCACATTCTTTGGTATGACTCAGACAGGGATTGAACTCATAACCTTCCAATCTCAGGGTGGACACAAGGCCACCGAGTTGGTACTTTAGTGCCATACTATAGTTGCCTATGTTATTGCCTCCCTGTTGTGGAGTATGCCTCTACATCTGCTGTCTCTCTCTCTCTCACTCTCTGTCTGACTGTCTGTCTGTCCGTTGGTATGTCATTCACTGTCTGTATGTTTCTAATTCTCCTTGTTCTCCTCTGTTGTCACTCTGTCTCACTGCACTCACCTCTGAGCTGTCTCTGCTAAGCCTAGCATCCTTTCCCACAGCACTGGTATCAGAAAACCAGGGGAACACACTGCCTGTGCTGGGCCCGGCAACATCCAAATGTGAATGAATAAACACATTTATTAGATAAAGAAGAAAGATTACTGAATAAATGCCTAATAGATAACCATTGGCTCATAATACCTTATGAAAGTGTAATTACTTATATTGAAAAATATACGTGCCTGGCTGTCAAACATGTCCCCCTTATCCTAAGGGTTAATTACTATTACATATATAATATAGAGCCAAAATATCAATAAACTCATAGTACATGTGTCAGTGTGTGTGTGTCTCTTTCTCTCTCTGTGTGTTTTCACCCTACGTCCACTACACTTAACTGCTACAGCAGCAGCTAAGGAGTCTGTGCAGCTAACCCTGGCATCACTGGTACCTGAAGACCAGGCACCACACTGCCTGTGCTGGGCCCGCAACCTCCTAGGTGAACCTTTATTTGAACGGCCCATAACAAACCATTTAGAAGGCATATACAAACCGTTTGCTCACCATGTATTCATCACTACCCACATTTGTAAGTGCTATATATGCAGTATTCCCTTTAAAAATCCTGTGCTGTGTGCTTGTTCTTTTACCAGGTACAGCAGGAATGTCTACCAATGGCGTGCCCATCCTTCTGTGAGAAATTACACTCGTCACTCAAAACGTTTATAAAGTATTTATAAAGTATAAATATCACTCACTTTAGATTAGGGACTGCAAAAATACTCGCTAATGATTAGTAAATGATTCATTAATGTGACAGTAATGATTTATAAATGGCAAACACCATTTATAAATGCCTTATAAATGGTTTATTACCAACCCTTAAAATAAAGTATTACACATCCTAGTTGTGAATGAATAAACACAAATAGGCTGGTTTGGAGTTAAATGCACCCTCCTGTAATTCTCACAGAAAACACTTTGACACCAACATTTTCTTCAACACTTTCTGTGGACTCTTGCTAAACTAAAAATGTAATCTGTCTAATCTCAAAGTTTTGAGTCACTCCAACAAAAAGATTTTGAAACCAATTCATCTAAAATGTTGTCATTTTGAGAAAGTTAAATATATAATCAAATGAAGTAATAATCTAATGAAGCTCTGAACATTTTTATATATACCAGTGGGGAACCTAAAGATAAATAATCCACTTGGTTAGAGATAAAATAGTAATCAGTTTTTAATAAAGTAGGAAGGGCAATCAACGCAAGTCAATGGTACCTATTGTACAATTGAAGTCGGAAGTTTACATACACATCAGCCAAATACATTTAAATTCAGTTTTTCACAATTCCTGACATTTAATCCTAATAAATATTCCTATTTTAGGTCATTTAGAACCACCCCTTTATTTTAACAATGTGAAATGTCAGAATAATAGTAGAGAGAATTATTTATTTCAAATCGAATCAAAAATCAAATCAAATTTGATTTATATAGCCCTTCGTACATCAGCTGATATCTCAAAGTGCTGTACAGAAACCCAGCCTAAAACCCCAAAC
Organism: Oncorhynchus keta; assembly: GCF_023373465.1. Lineage (NCBI taxonomy): Eukaryota > Metazoa > Chordata > Actinopteri > Salmoniformes > Salmonidae > Oncorhynchus > Oncorhynchus keta. The sequence goes on along the minus strand of NC_068444.1, from coordinate 26,266,016 downwards.
AGCAAGCAATGCAGGTGTAGAAGCACGGTGGCTAGGAAAAACTCCCTAGAAAGGCCAAAACCTAGGAAGAGACCTAGAGAGGAACCAGGCTATGTGGGGTGGCCAGTCCTCTTCTGGCTGTGCCGGATGGAGATTATAACAGAACATGGCAAAGATGTTCAAATGTTCATAAATGACCAGCATGGTCGAATAATAACAAGGCAGAACAGTTGAAACTGGAGCAGCAGCAAAGTCAGGTGGACTGGGGACAGCAAGGAGTCATCAAGTCAGGTCGTCCTGGGGCACGGTCCTTGGGCTCAGGTCCTCCGAGAGAGAAAGAAAGAGAGAATTAGAGAGAGCATATGTGGGGTGGCCAGTCCTCTTCTGGCTGTGCCGGGTGGAGATTATAACAGAACATGGCCAAGATGTTCAAATGTTCACAAATGACCAGCATGCTCAAATAATAGTAAGGCAGAACAGTTGAAACTGGAGCAGCAGCATGGCCAGGTGGACTGGGGACAGCAAGGAGTCATCATGTCAGATAGTCCTGGGGCATGGTCCTACGGCTCAGGTCAGTTGAAACTGGAGCAGCAGCATGGCCAGGTGGACTGGGGACAGCAAGGAGTCATCATGTCAGGTAGTCCTGCGGCATGGTCCTAGGGCTCAGGTCATCCGAGAGAGAGAAATAAAGAAGGAGAGAATTAGAGAATGCACACTTAGATTCACACAGGACACCGAATAGGACAGGAGAAGTACTCCAGATATAACAAACTGACCCTAGCGCCCCGACACAAACTACTGCAGCATAAATACTGGAGGCTGAGACAGGAGGGGTCAGGAGACACTGTGGCCCCATCCGAGGACACCCCCGGACAGGGCCAAACAGGAAGGATATAACCCCACCCACTTTGCCAAAGCACAGCCCCACACCACTAGAGGGATATCTTCAACCAGCAACTTACCATCCTGAGACAAGGCTGAGTATAGCCCACAAAGATCTCCCGCCACGGCACAACCCAAGGGGGGCGCCAACCCAGACAGGATGACCACAACAGTGAATCAACCCACTCAGGTGACGCACCCCCTGCAGGGACGGCATGAGAGAGCCCCAGTAAGCCAGTGACTCAGCCCCTGTAATAGGGTTAGAGGCAGAGAATCCCAGTGGAAAGAGGGAACTGGCCAGGCAGAGACAGCAAGGGCGGTTCGTTGCTCCAGAGCCTTTCCGTTCATCTTCCCACTCCTGGGCCAGACTACACTCAATCATATGACCCACTGAAGAGATGAGTCTTCAGTAAAGACTTAAAGGTTGAGACCGAGTTTGCGTCTCTGACATGGGTAGGCAGACCGTTCCATAAAAATTGAGCTCTATAGAAGAAAGCCCTGCCTCCAGCTGTTTGCTTAGAAATTCTAGGGACAATTAGGAGGCCTGCGTCTTGTGACCGTAGCGTACGTGTAGGTATGTACGGCAGGACCAAATCAGAGAGATAGGTAGGAGCAAGCCCATGTAATGCTTTGTAGGTTAGCAGTAAAACCTTGAAATCAGCCCTTGCTTTGACAGGAAGCCAGTGTAGAGAGGCTAGCACTGGAGTATGATCAAAGCTTTTATTTCTTTCATCACATTCCCAGTGGTTCAGAAGTTTACACTCAATTAGCATTTGGTAGTATTGCCTTTAAATTGTTTAACTTGGGTCATCTGATGAAGATCATCAAAGGTTAGTGATTAATGTTATCTCTATTTCTACTTTTTGTGAATCCTATCTTTGGCTGGAAAAATGGCTGTGTGTTTTTTGACTTGGCGGTGATTTAACATAATCATATGTTGTGCTTTCGCCCACGTGCTTTTGTCCACGATTCTGTATTATCACAGAACACAAAAATACAAAATAACAAAGTGAATGTAAGAAATGAAAATTGAAACAGTCCTGAAAGGTGAAAACATAAAACAGGAAACAACTACCCACAAACACCAGGTGGGAAAATGCTACTTAAGTATGGTTCTCAATCAGAGACAGGCCTCCTGTAGGTCTCCCCAGCCTGGTGGGTCCTGTGGCAGCCCCACGCACCAGGCTGCCTCTGCGGCTTCTCCTTCCAGAGTCTCCCTCGTGTCCGGAGCCGCCAGAGCCGGCCCGTCAGTCCAGAGCCACCAGAGCCGCCCATCAGTCCGGAGCCGCCAGAGCCGCCCTCCTGTCTGGCGCCGCCAGAGTCTCCCGCCTGTCTGGCGCCGCCAGAGTCTCCCACCTGTCTGGCGCCGCCAGAGTCTCCCGCCTGTCCGGCGCCGCCAGAGTCTCCCCGCCTGTCCGTCGCTGCCAGAGTCACCCTCCTATTCGGGGCCCGCTGCAAGGGTCCCCAGTCCGGGGTCGGGGCGAGGATCGCCGCTCCAGAGGCGCCACCTAAGTGGGCCAAGACTAAGGTGGAGTGGGGTCCACATACCCTCCCCTATGGGTTTAGGTTTTACTGCCGGAGTCCGCACCTTTTGGGGGAGGGGGTAATGTTACACCCTGACCTTAGAGATCCTTTTTTTATGTCTCTATTTTGGTTTGGTCAGGGCGTGAGTTAGGGTGGGCATTCTATGTTGTTTTTCTATGTTTTCTTTTCTATGTGTTTGGCCTGGCTCCCAATCAGAGGCTGCTGTCTATCGTTGTCTCTTATTGAGAACCATACTTCGGTAGCCTTTTCCCACCTGGTGTTTGTGGGTAGTTGTTTCCTGTTTTGTGTTTTCACCTTTCAGGACTGTTTCGATTTTAATTTCTTACATTCACTTTGTTGTTTTGTATTTTCATGTTCTGTGATAATATATAATAATGGACACTTACTATGCTGCGTTTTGGTCCGATCCTTCCTACTCCTCATCCGATGAAGACGAAGATCGTTACACTGCTTTAGCACACTCTGCCAACCATGTCTGAATCCTGGCTTAGGACAACCACCAAAAACTCTGAAATCTCCATCCCTAACTACAACATTTTCAGACAAGATAGAACGGCCAAAGGGGGCGGTGTTGCAATCTACTGCAGAGATAGCCTGCAGAGTTCTGTCCTACTATCCAGGTCTGTATGTAGGTCTGGATGTGAAGTTTTTCTTGATTCATCAGGGATTTTATATTTGACAACACGATACCTTTGTCCTATCCCTGCTTTGGGATGGGTAATCATGATTCATGTCTCTCTTTACAGTTCCTGAAAAATGCAAATGACCTGATGCATGGCCTCTACACCAGTGCTTGGCCACCCACTCAGTTACCAGTGAGCTATACTGCCACATCCCAGGGAAAAGAGAGAGCAGAACCCCCCCCCCCTTAAATCTGTAGTCAATGACTAAGTATTATGTGCAAAATGTAATTTTTTTCGATTTGATTCTCTGAGCTTCAATGTGAATTGATTCCTACTAAGCAGCTTTGTAAGAGCTAGGTTTGTACTAGCTTTGCTGATGATCAGTAACGTTTTTTCTCTGCATCAGGTCTCACAGACACTGGATTTCCGAAGTCATGCTATTCAGCTTCCCATGATTGCATGATCTTACACTCTTGGAAAAAAAGGTGTTATCTAGAACCTGAAAAGGTTAGTTGGCTTTCCCTATTGGAGAACCCTTTGAAGAACCGTTTCTGGTTCCATATAGAACCTGTTTGGTTCCAAGTAGAACTTGCAGTAGGCTACATGATCTGTGTCAGTGTGCGTGATCCTCTTTCTCAGTTTTATTCCTACCTTGACTGCACCACAACAAACAATCTGTCATTTCTCACAGACACAGACACAGAGCTCGGACCAGCAGAACCAGAACTTTTAGCAAATATGTTGGTTAATTTCCCACATTTAGCAGCATCGACCTAAAGAGACCTTTTTTGGTCTCACTAACTTTTTTGGCATTACCATTCCATTTTTCTGTTTTTACTGAGTGGCTGACAGAGTCAGAGCGGGTCTTACTCTTTTTGATGATGCACGTTTGACTTTGAATGTGACATTTGCGCCACCTCAGCTCAGCCAATCAGAAAGCGAGGCCTGGCCCATCTTGGGGGGTGGGGAGTCATGACAACAGCGATCATGACAACAGCGAAATAGTGCAAAAGTCACACAAAAAACTGGCTCATGGGCATCTGGCTATGTCCATTCTATTTTTACATGTAATATTTGTCCATTTCAGCCAGCCAATAAAATATGGTCCGGTACTTCTGGCATTTGCCAGAATTGCCAGGTGGTGAATCCACCCATGTCCGAACCCTCTGGATCAATAATAATTGGCCATCAGATTCACATAGAGCAGATGTATTGAGCTGGCTTTAAACGTACTGGGACCTTGGGATATACATCTCGTTAACACAAACAGCCTTTCAACGATGTCTGTTCTCATTGAAACTCATTATAAGAATTGATCTAGTGGATGTACAGGGGAATGTATCGTTTGAATGTTGTTTAACCTCAGGTTGCTCGGTTACAGTGGTTAAACTGTAAGCATGCCTTACATGCCTTACATGTGGCTAATGACCTTAGATATATTGTCAGGATATTAGCTACCATATAAGGATGCTGGTGACGATGATGGTGATGATGATGAGGATTTTTATTTATTTTTATTTCACTTTTATTTAGGCAAGTTGAGAACAAGTTCTCATTTACAACTGCGACCTGGCCAAGATAAAGCAAAGCAGTTCGACACATAACAACACAGAGTTACACATGGAATAAAACAAACATGCATTCAATAATACAGTAGAAAAATAAGTCTATATACAATGTGAGCAAATGAGGTGAGATAATGGAGGTAAAGGCAATAAATAGGCCATGTTGGCGAAGTAAATACAATATAGCAATTAAAACACTGGATTGTAGATTTGACAGTAGATTAGTATGCAAAGTTGAAATCCTGGGGTGCAAAGGAGCAAAATAAAGAAAGAAATAAATACAGTAGGGGAAGAGGTAGTAGTTTGGGCTATTTATAGATGGGCTATGTACAGGTGCAGTGATCTGTGAGCTGCTCTGACAGCTGGTGCTTAAAGCTAGTGAGGGAGATAAGTGTTTCCAGTTTCCAGAGGTTTTTGTAGTTTGTTACAGTCATTGGCAGCAGAGAACTGGAAGGAGAGGCAGGCAAAGAAGGAATTGGCTTTGGGGGTGACAAGTGAGATATACCTGCTGGAACGCGTGCTACGGGATGATGAAGATAAGGTTAGGATAAAGCAGACATTATTATTATATATCCCCCCTGTTTTCTCCCCAATTTTGTGGTATCCAATTGTTTAGTAGCTACTATCTTGTCTCCTCGCTACAGCTCGAAGGTTGAAAGTCATGCGTCCTCCGATACACAACCCAACCAAGCCGCACTGCTTCTTAACACAGCGTGCATCCAACCCGGAAGCCAACCGCACCAATGTGTCGGAGGAAACACTGTGCACCTGGCAACCTTGGTTAGCGCACTGCGCCCTCCCGGTCGTGGCCGGTTACGACAGAGCCTTATTACAAACAGGAGGCATATTGTAGAATATTTATATTTTGTACAGGCTTCCTTCTTTTTACTCTGCCATTTAGGTTATTATTGTATTATTGTGAAGTACTGTAACTACACAACCTTTGACAGCTTTAAAATCTGGAACTGTTTTAAATTAACAATCAGCCTCATAGTGAATTCCATGAGAGGTTTCTGTCCTCTCCCGCAACTGAGTTAGGAAGGACGCTTGTATCTTTGTAGTGACTTGTGTGTTGATACACCATCCAAAGTTTATTTCATAAATTCACCATGCTCAAAGGCATATTCAATGTCTGCTTTTTCCCTTTTTATCCATCTACCAGTAGGTGCCCTTCTTTGCGAGACATTGGAAAACCTCTCTGTTCTTTGTGGTTGAATATGTGTTTGAAATTCACTGCTCGACTGAGGGACCTAAAATTGTATGTGTGTGGCACATAGAAGAGGTAGTCATTCATAAATCATGTTAAAAAATATTATTGCACACAGTGAGTTTATGCAACTTATTATGTAACTTGACAAGCAAAATTATACTCCTGAACTTTAGGCTTGCCATAACAAAGGGGCTGAATTCTTATTGACTCAAGACATTTCATCTTTTAATTTTTTATTTAAAAAATCGATAAGCAGATTTCCTTCTTGACATTATGGGGTATCACATGTCGGCCAGTGACACAAAATGTACATTTACAGTGCATTCGGAAAGTATTCAGACCCCTTTCCGCATTTTGTTACGTTACAGTCATATTCTAAAATGGATTACATTTGAAAAATCCTCACTGATTTAAACAAAACACCACATCATGGCAAAGTGAAAACAGGTTAAGAAATACCTTATTTACATAAGTATTCAGACCATTTGCTATTAGACTCAAAATTGAGCTAAGGTGCATCCTGTTTATATTTATTTTATAAATTTTTTATTTGACTTTTATATAACTAGGCAAGTCAGATAAGAACAAATTCAAATTTTGAATGACTGCCTACTTGTAAAGCCCCCCCTTACAATCCCCCCCCCCCTTACCCGGATGATGGTGGGCCAATTGTGCGCCGCCCAATAGGCGTTTCCATTGATCATCCTTGAGATGTTTCTACAACTTGCTTGGAGTCCACCTGCGGTAAATTAAATTGATTGGACATGACATGGACATATATAAGGTCCCACAGTTGGCAGTGCATGTCAGAGCAAAAACCAAGCAATAAGGTTGAAGGAATTGTCCGTAGAGCTCCAAGACTGGATTGTGTCGAGGCACAGATATGAGGAATGGTAGAAAACTTTTCTGCATTGCAGGTCCCCAAGAACACAGTGGCCTCCATCGTTCTTAAATGAAAGTTTGGAACCACCAAGAATCTTCCTAGAGCTGGCTGCTGGCCGCCCAGTCAAACTGAGTAATCGGGGGATGGTCACTCTGACAGAGCTCCAGAGTTCCTCTGAGGAGATGGGAGAACCTTCCAGAAGGACAACCATCTCTGCCGCACTCCACCAATCATGCCTTTATGGTAGAGTGGCCAGACGGAAGCCAGTCCCCAGTAAAAGGCAGATGAAGGACCACAAGGAAGTTTGGCAAAAGGCGAAAAAAGGACTCTCAGGCCATGAGAAACAAGATTCTCTGTTCTGAAACCACAATTGAACACTTTGGGCTGAATGCCAATCATCATGTCTGGAGGAAACCTGGTATCATCCCTAAGGTGAAGCATGGTGGTGGTAGCATCATGCTGTGGGATGTTTTTCAGCGGTAAGGACTGGGAGACTAGTCAGGATCAATGGAAAGATGAATGGAGCAAAATACAGACACATCTTTGATGAAAACCTGCTCCAGAGCACTCAGTACCTCAGATTTGGGCGAATGGTCACATTCCAACAGGACAATGACCTTAAGCACACAGCCAAGACAACGCAGGAGTGGCTTCGGGTCAAGTCTCTGAATGTCCTTGAGTGGCCCAGCAAGAGCCCGGACTTGAACCCGATTGAACATCTCTGGAGAGACCTAAAAATAGCTGTGCAGTGACTCTCCCCATCCAAACTGATGAGAGGATCTGCAGAGAGGAATGGGATAAACTTGCTAAATACAGGTGTGCCAAGCTTGTTATATCATACCCAATAATTTTTTACTTAGTTAGGGAAGTCAGTTAATTAAGAACAAATTATTAATTACTGTATAACGATGGCCTAGGAACAGTGAGTTAACTGCGTTGTTCAGGGGCAGAACAACAGATTTTGTACCTTGTCAGCTCAGGGACTAAATTTTGCAAACTTAATTTTCAATGGTTTAAATTGTTTTTCCCCTAATCAATCTACACAAAATACCCCATAATGACAAAGCAAAAATAGGTTTTTATAAATGTATTATTTTAAAGCTAATTTCTTGCAATTATTCACATTTTGCCATCTCATGATATCTGAGTGAGAGTGACTAACAAAATCAATGGGGTTAGGGATAACAGGCTAGACTAATTTACCAATGTAAAAATAACACGAGAAAAATTACTTGTGCACAACCAAATTTTGAACTTGCACATTGTGTATTCTACTAATCTAACTCTAATTTACCAATCTGAGACCCCGACTGAGTTCCTAAAAAATATATATATATGGTAATTTTGGGGAGGCATAGAGGACTGGAGCCCTAAAGACTGCTTATGCCACTTATGCCTGGAGCCGGCACTGGCCACGTGGTAGCAGAGAGAACAGTATGATTTTGGTGGCTGGAGTCTTTCACAATTTTTAGGGCCTTCCTCTGACACCGACTGGTATAGAGGTCCTGGATGGCCGGGAGTTCAGACCCAGTGATTACTGGGACGTACGCAGTACAATCTTATAGTGCCTTGCGTTTGGATGCTAGACAGTTGCCATACCAAGCGGTTTTGCAGCCAGTCAAGATGCTCTCAATGGGGCATCTGTATAACTTTTGAGGATCTGAGGGCCCATGAAAAATCTTTTCAGCCTTACTTTTTCATGACTGTGTTGGTGTGTTTGGACAATGATATCTTGAAGCACTTGACCCGCTCCACTACAGCAAAGTGGATCACTACACTTGATCGGCCCCCCATTTCCTGTAGCTACGATCAGCTCCAACAGTATGTCTTGCTTATGTTGAGTGAGAGTTTGTTGTCCTGGCACCACACTTCCAGGTCGTTGGTGATCAGGCCAACCTTCATTGTCGCCAGAAACCTTAATGATGGTGTTTGAGTTGAGGGTGGCAATGCAGTCATGGGTGAACAGGGAGTAAAGGAGGGAACTAAGCACACACCCCTGAGGGGCCCCTTTATTGAGGGTCATCATGGTCGTTGTGTTGTTGCCTACCCTCACCACCTGGGGGTGATCCGTCAGGAGGACCAGGATTCAGTTGCAGAGGGAGGTGTTCATATTACCTCAATTACCTCGACTCACCGGTGAGCCTGCACATTGACTCTGTACCGGTACCCCCTGTATATAGCCTTGCTTGTTATTTTACTGCTGCTGTTTAATTATTTCTAACTTTTATTTCCTATTTTTTCATTATCTATTTTTTCCTTAACACTCTTTTTTCCTTAAAACTTCTTAAAGCATTGTTGGTTAAGGGCTTGTAAGTAAGCATTTCACTGTAAGGTCGACACCTGTTGTATTCTGCGCATGTGACAAATAACATTTGATTTGATTTTGATTTGGTAGTAGTGAACTTGAACGCTTAGCTGTATTGTAGTCAATAAAATGCATTCTCAAGTAGGTTTTCCTCTTCTCCAGGTGGGAGAGGGCAGTGTGGCGTGCAATAGAAATTCCACCGGTGGATCTGTTGGGAAGATATGTGACATGGAGTGGGTCCAGGGTGTCTGGGATGATTGTGTTGATATGAGCCACGACAATCAAACAGGTATAATGTCAGTACAGATACAAAGTGGTTTCGCAATTCAACAGCTCAAACACAAGACATATGTCGCAGGGTCTCCAGATAATCACAGATTACAAAGGGAAAACCAGTCACGTTGCGGATACTGACGTCTCGTTCCCAGACAAGCTAAACACTTGAACCCAAGAAAGCAAAGGTAACTGAACTAAACGACCATCGCGCCCTGTAGCACTCATTTCTGTCATAATGAAGTTCTTCGAGAAGCTAGACCACCTACCTTACCTGGTACTCTAGACCCACTTCAATTTGCTTACCGCCCCAATAGATCTGCCCTATCCCACCTGGACAAGAGGAATACCTATGAAAGAATGCTGTTAATTGACTATAGCTCAGCCTTCAACACTATAGTACCCTCCAAGCTCATCATCAAGCTTGGGACCTGGGTCTGAACCACCCCCCTTGCAACTGGGTCCTGGACTTCCTGTCGGGCTGCCTCCAGGTGGTGAAGGGAAAGCAGCACCTCCACTTCACTGAAGGAGCAAATTTTGTATTTCAGGAAAAAGCATAGAGAGCACTCCCCTATCCACATTGACGGGACTGCGGTGGAGAATGTGGAAAGCTTCAAGTTCCTCGGCGTACATGTCACTGACGATCTGAAATCGTCCCCCCACACAGGTAGTGTGGTGAAGAAGGCACAACAGCTAAATATGTGTATGTGACCAATAACATTTGATTTGATATGACAAGCCTTTCAATGTGAGATGTGAGTGCTTTGGGGCGATAGTCATTTAGACAGGTTACCTTAACATTATTGGGCACAGGGACTATGGTGGTCTGCTTGAAACCTGAGGTATTACAGACTGGGTCAGGGAAAGTTTGAAAATGTCAGTGAAGACACTCTCAAGCTCTCCAGCGCATGCTCTGAGTACAAGTCCTGGTCATCTGTCTGGCCCTGTGGCCTTGTGAATGTTAATCTGTTTAAAGATCTTAGTCACATCAGCTTCAAAGAGCGAGATCACACAGTCGTCCAGAACAGCTGGTGGTCTCATGCGTGGTTCAGTGTTGCTTGCCTTGAAGCGAGCATAGAAGGAGTTTAGCTTGTCTGGTAGGCTCGCGTCACTGGGCAGCTCACGGATGGGTTTTCCTTTGCAATACATGATCGTTAGCAAGCCCTGCCACATCTGACGAGCATAAGAGCCTGCGTGGTAGGATTCAATCTTAGTCCTGTATTGACGTTTTGAATGCTTGATGGCTCATCTGAGGTCGTAGTGGGATTTCTAATAAGCGTCTGGGTAAGTGTCCCGCTCCTTGAAAAGGATATATGTAATCCATGTTTTCTGGTTGGAATATGTATGCAAGGTCACTGTGGGGATTACATCATCGATGCATTTTCTATTGAAGCCCTTTACTGATGTGGTCAACTCCTCAATGTTATCGGATGAATCAATGAACAGATTCCAGTCTGTGCTAGCGAAGCTGTACTGTAGCTTAGCATCTGCTCAGCGCGTCGCTGGTACTTTCTGTTTTAGTTTTTCTTGTAAGCAGGAATCAGGAGAATAGAGTTATGGTCAGATTTGTCAAATGAAGGGTGAAGGAGAGTTTTGTATGTGTTTGTGTGTGGAGTAAAGGTGATCTAGAGTTTTATCCCTTCTAGTTGCCCTGGTGACATGCTAGTAAAAATGAGGTAAGACGTATTTCAGACGTATTTCAGTTTCATTCAAATCAACGGCCACTAGGAGCTCCTCCTCTGGATATACATTTTCTTCTTTGCTAATGGCCTTATACACCTCGTTGAGTGCAGTCTTAGTACAACAAATATATAAAACTATCTTAGTAAATAGTATGGTCTGCAGCTTATCATGAGGTATTCTAACTCAGTCAAGCAAAACCTTGAGACTTCCTAAACATCATAGATTGCGCACCAGAAATACCAGATAGATGTATAATATCCATGTCTATGTTCAGCCACGACTCTGAGTAATATAGGATATTGCAGATCTTCAGGTCCCATTGATAGGATAGTCTCCAACGGAGCTCATCCAGTTTGTTCTCCAGTGATTGTACTTTCACCAATAGAAAGGACGATAGAGGCGGTTTCTTAACTCGACAACGTAGTCTCGTCAAGGAGCCCACTCATTTGCCTCTCTTTAGCCGACTCTTTCTCTTTCAAATCCCAAGGATTAGGACCTGGTTCAGAATGAGCAGTACGTCCATAGCTGCCGACTTTTTGAAGTAGAAATCTTCATCCAAATCAAGGTTAATGATCAATGTTATACTGTCCAGTTTTCTGTCATAGGAAATGAGGGTGGAAATATTATGTAAAAAAAAGATCAGAGTAAAAAACAACATAAAATAGCATAATTGGTCAGCAGCCCACAAGACCTGTCCACCTATCCACTGCAGCACCATCTTCTATCTTCCAAACTAGGGTTATTCTTATGGTTAGGTTTAGGGTTTTGGTTAGGCTCACTGTTGAACAGGGATGTGGACATGAATCTGGGGTATTGCTATGACTGGGGTTAGGGTTGACCTGAGCTGCACCCTATCTGGCCTAGGGCAGTGTCTCCCAGCTGTGGCCCCTGTCATTGACTCTCTACTCACCCTCCTTCCAATAGCCTGCAGGTAAACTGATAAACGACTGTGAGGACAGAGTCTGGTCTGGGCACCTTGTGGCTGCCTGTGTGCGTTCAGGGACCCTGGTGGGCCCTCAGCAATCGTTACAAAAGGCCTAAGGGAACTTTAGGATGTCCCCAAATGATCTCCCTTCTCCCCTCAGTGTCCTCCGCTCATCTCTTTATATGCTAATGACTGTGTTTATGAAGCTGTCTAATGTCTAATTTGTAACAGCTTGGCCAATCAATAGGAGGTTATTTGGTTGCCATGGTGTTTCTCAGCAGGAAGTCTCTGTTATTAGGGGTGGTTCTAGAGGAGATGGGTTCTAGAGGTGGCAGGTGGATGGAGAGATGGCAGAGGCAGGGTCGTTTGGGTTTGTGTCTGTCATGTGTTCTTCTCTCTCCTTCCTCCTATACCATGTGGAGCTACCGGCTGGTCCCCACCAAGCAAAAGTTATAACCGCCTCAGAGAGGTCACTGCACGTTCAACTTACTCATTTGGAGACAGCCTTCATTTCTTGCAAAGAAAAGTGAGTAAGTAAATAAGTCAATTGTTTTTCCCCACGGTTAGCCAAGATGGTTTCCGATACAAAAAAATAAAATGTCAGTATATTTACCGTTACATCAATACATTTGCATCATTGCTAAAATGCATGTAATTCCTTAAATGTATTTCAGACATACATGTAGGTGCCTAGTTAAATAAAGGTTAAGTAAGAAAATGAAAAACATTATGTACAGTGCCTTTTTTCCACATTTTGTTACATTACAGCCCTATTCCAAAATGGATTAAATAAACAATTAAAAAATGCAGCAATCGACACGCAAGTGAAAACAGATTTTTGGAAATGTTACCAAATTTATTACAAACCCCTACAGAAATAACTTATTTACATAAGCATTCAGACCCTTTGCTATGAGATTCGAAATTGAGCTCAGGTGCATCCTGTTTCCATTGATTGTGCTTGAGATGTTTCTACAACTTGATTGGAGTCCATCCAGTGGTAAACTCAATTGAATGGACATGATTTGGAAAGGCACACAACTGTCTATTAAAGGTCCCACAATTGACAGTGCATGTCACAGCAAAGACCAAGCCATGAGGTCGAAGGAATTGTCCGTAGAGATCCGAGACAGGATTGTGTCGAGGCACAGATCTTGGGAAGGGTACCCAAAACATTTTTCAGCACTGAAGATCCCCAAGAACACAGTGGCCTCCATCAATCTTAAATGGAAGAAGTGTGTAACCTCCAAGACTCTTCTTTGAGCTGGCCTCCTGGCCAAACTGAGCAAATTGGGGAAATAGCCTTGGTCAGGGAGATGACCAAGAACCCGATGGTCAGTCTGAAAGAGCTCTAGAGTTCCTCTGTGGAGACGGGAGAACCTTCCAGAAGGACAACCATCTCTGCAGAACTCCACCAATCAGGCCTTTATGGTAGTAAAGTGGCCAGACGGAAACCACTCCTCAGTAAAAGGCACATGACAGCTTGCTTGGAGTTTGCCGAAAGGCACCTAAAGACTCTCAGACCATGACAAGCAAGAATCTCTGGTCTGCTGAAACCAAGATTGAACACTTTGGCCTGAATGCCAAGTGTCACATTTGGAGGAAACCTGGCACCATCCGTCCAATGAAGCATGGTGGTGGCAGCATCATGCTGGGGGGATGTTTTTCAGTGGCAGGGACTGGGAGACTAGTCGGGTCCGAGGGAAAGATGAATGGAGCAATGTATAGAGAGATGCTTGATGAAAACATGCTCCAGAGCTCTCAGGACCTCAGACAGGGAGGAAGGTTCACCTTCCAACGGGACAATGACCCTTGGCACACAGCCAAGAGAACACAGGAGTGGCTTTGGGACAGGTCTCTGAATGTCATTGATTGGCCCAGCCAGAGCCCAGACTTGAACCCAATCGAACATATTTGGAGAGTCCTGAAAATAGTTGTGCAGCAACACTTGTCATCCAACCTGACAGAGCTAGAGAGGATCTGCAGAGAGAGAACAATGCGAGAAACTCCCCAAATACAGGCGTGGCAAGCTTGTAGCGTCATACCCAAGATGACTCGAGACTGTAAAGGGTCTGAATACTTATGTAAATGTGATATTTCAGTTTTTTTTAATTATAAATGAGCAAATATTTCTTAAAACCTATTTTTGCTTTGTCATTTTTGGGTATTGTGTGTAGATTGCTGAAATGTTTTTGTTTTTTTTTGCCATTTTAGAATAAGCCTGTAACGTAACAGAATTTGGGTCTGAATACTTCCTGAAGGCACTGTACATTTGTATCTTTGATCAAATGCATGTCATGCCTGACAATATTCTTGAAATGCATGGCTATGATATCTAGTCTACAGGGTGGCCAAAGGGGTTCCTCATTCAACTTCTTAAATTACTCTTCATGTATTGATCAATGGAGATAAACAATGTTGGGCCACCAACCATATCTTTGGTGGTGATATCATTTAAATTGTGATGGTGAGTTTACGAACACAGAATACTGTACAAATCTGTACTGTAGTTGTGTGCCTTCATTTCAAAATTCTCCAGTACACATATTCATTTCGGTATAAAGTGTTGAATGTAAAAAAAAATAAAAACAACAATCAATGCAAATGCAAATAACACATCCTTCTATAAGACAACTGAGTTAAATAACTAAGATACATTTGAATGAGAATTTGAGAAAAGCAGAATAAAAGAGGGGATCCTCTTTCCGCCTTTGCTCATGAGAGGCCACAAGTACCCTAATCCCTACCGACCTCTTGAGAGCTCAACCAACTGAACTCACTACTCTTTTTCCACCAAGGCCTGACAATGAGGTTTACACCTCTTTTCACAGGCCCATCAAATCAGTCATTAACCCTGTAATTACTTGTTGTAAAAGCACATTGTCTTTAAGACAGGGATAAAGGGAAGTGGGAGCAGCAGGGTTGGGGGAAGAGAGAACGAACGGGGGGGATTCATCTCAATAGAAAGTTTCAGGGTGTAGTGAATTACCTTCATATGGCCAGAAAGGATATAGGAATTCTCCTTCCACCTTTCCCCAGGCCTACACTTCCACCGCAAACCTGGGCCTCAATTACATGTATAACGGAGAGAGAGGAGGGGGTGAGGGGCAATTGGGCTGAGAGGGGGGAACAATTGGTCCGGTCACTATTAACAGATGAAAGGGCTATTCTCTATTTCATCCTCTGGTCCTTGTAGTGTTTTTTAAGCCCTATAGGCCCTGGTCAAAAGTAATGCACTATATAGGGATTAGGGTGCCATTTGGGATATAGAGGGTGGGAAAAAAGGGGTGGAAGAGAGACAGTGGGTCTAAGTCCTAGAGAGCCTTTTCATCTGATAAATTACCAGTAAAGAGGAGATAATGGGAGATTGATTTTGGTCTAACAGACTTATTCTATAGCTAATATTATTCACCTACCATTTTTTTTCTTTCGTATTTTCCCTGCGTTCTCGATAGGAGGACATGCACTTTTTACATTTACATTACATTTAAGTCATTTAGCAGACGCTCTTATCCAGAGCGACTTACAAATTGGTGCATTCACCTTATGACATCCAGTGGAACAGCCACTTTACAATAGTGCATCTAAATCTTTTAACGGGGGGAGAAGGATTATTCCTTAATTCCTTAAAGAGGTGGGGTTTCAGGTGTCTCCGGAAGGTGGTGATTGACTCCGCTGTCCTGGCGTCGTGAGGGAGTTTGTTCCACCATTGGGGGGCCAGAGCAGCGAACAGTTTTGACTGGGCTGAGCGGGAACTGTACTTCCTCAGTGGTAGGGAGGCGAGCAGGCCAGAGGTGGATGAACGCAGTGCCCTTGTTTGGGTGTAGGGCCTGATCAGAGCCTGGAGGTACTGAGGTGCCGTTCCCTCCACAGCTCCGTAGGCAAGCACCATGGTCTTGTAGCAGATGCAAGCTTCAACTGGAAGCCAGTGGAGAGAGCGGAGGAGCGGGGTGACATGAGAGAACTTGGGAAGGTTGAACACCAGACGGGCTGCGGCGTTCTGGATGAGTTGTAGGGGTTTAATGGCACAGGCAGGGAGCCCAGCCAACAGCGAGTTGCAGTAATCCAGACGGGAGATGACAAGTGCCTGGATTAGGACCTGCGCCGCTTCCTGTGTGAGGCAGGGTCGTACTCTGCGGATGTTGTAGAGCATGAACCTACAGGAACGGGCCACCGCATTGATGTTAGTTGAGAACGACAGGGTGTTGTCCAAGATCACGCCAAGGTTCTTAGCGCTCTGGGAGGAGGACACAATGGAGTTGTCAACCGTGATGGCGAGATCATGGAACGGGCAGTCCTTCCCCGGGAGGAAGAGCAGCTCCGTCTTGCCGAGGTTCAGCTTGAGGTGGTGATCCGTCATCCACACTGATATGTCTGCCAGACATGCAGAGATGCGATTCGCCACCTGGTCATCAGAAGGGGGAAAGGAGAAGATTAATTGTGTGTCGTCTGCATAGCAATGATAGGAGAGACCATTATGACAGAGCCAAGTGACTTGGTGTATAGCAAGAATAGGAGAGGGCCTAGAACAGAGCCCTGGGGGACACCAGTGGTGAGAGCACGTGGTGAGGAGACAGATTCTCGCCACGCCACCTGGTAGGAGCGACCTGTCAGGTAGGACGCAATCCAAGCGTGGGCCGCGCCGGAGATGCCCAACTCGGAGAGGGTGGAGAGGAGGATCTGATGGTTCACAGTATCGAAGGCAGCCACTTTCACATGCTATAATTCAAACATTGCGCAGAACATTGGCTATTTGAGAGTCTCTCTGTCTCTCACAAGGATACATAGTTCACAATTTACTTTTGTTTCAGAGAAACTCTACTGAAATATTGGAACCCCCGTTACAACAAAACAATACATTGATGGTCAAATGCAAAATCTCCTTCTTAACCCTAGGGACAAGCCACAGATGTCCCTAAATATAAGCGAGGTGCTCTGTATACTGTAATGCATTTGATAGATTCTGTATTCAGAATGTTCGTCATCTTTACCCCAAACCACAGAATGTAACAGCCGTCTAGGGACCCCACTTATAATGCTGTGGTGTTCCAGTGGTTCTCGAGCCTCATCAATCAATCCTCCTTGCCATGGCTTGCTGTGACGAGTCAGTCCAAACACTGGAAAGTTGGCACCATCATAAAACTATCATAAAAAGCCGCAAACAATTTGCACTTATGAGAAATGAAAGGGAGCAGTAGTTAAATGTTAAACGTCATGGGATTGAAGTGCTCTGTGGGTGATAGATGTAGGAATGAAAGAAAACGAAATGAGCATCATTAAACGAAAATAAAACCTACACAGGCAGGTACATGCCATACAAAGGAGGCACTTCTTGCTGGCTCATTCCATAGTGTGTGTGAGTTATTACTCCAGACTGAGTCAAATCAGGTCCTAAACATGTAGGCTTGTTTGAGAGGACTATGACGCATAGACCGAGGGGTCCTCAATTACTCAGTCTCACCTCACCTCTGCCTAAACCTCCCTCTACCTGGCGCAAACCCAACCACCCCATGCCACTCATGATTTGTAGATGTCAAATTAAGAGCCAATTAGATGCAATGGGCCTTGCAGTGTAACATTTATTACCATCAGGATTTGATTAAGCACCAACAAGATTTTTACTCTGATTGTTCTGTCAGAGGGTATAGCCTCGCTCTGATGATGGTTCACAGTTTCTACACACAACAGAAACCTTTAGTAATCAGCCAGTGTAACCAACATTAAAAATACTATATTATACTATGGTCTAAATACTGTAGTATTAATATATTTATATACTGTATTATTCACTGTAGTTTTTTTGCAGACTGTAGCATACTGTAGTATTTACAGTTAATTAACTATAGTATAAATACTGTAGTAAAGAAATGTGTAGTACATACTGTAGTAATTAATGTTGTGTTTTTTGCAGATTGTAGTATACTGTTGCATAAACTGTAGTGCTTCTGCAGACTGTAATATACAGTACTGTAGTTTTTGCCGTATTGTTTTTGCTGGTGTTACTGTAGAATTTACTATAGTGTTTTTGTTTTACTATCTTTGACATAGAAGGAGGCTTTCTCCTTGAGGAAACCTGCTGGAGAAATACTAAAAGAGTACATTTTCCATAACCTGCAGATAGATGTAATTATATAGTATTTACTATAGTTAAAAAAGTGCAGTATTTATTATAGTTTTCTACGTGAATAATACACATGACTGAGGGATACTACAGTGTGAAGTATAGTATTCTATAGTAAACTGTAGTATTTTTACAGGTGGAGAAGTTTATTTTGCATTATTTTTCTCAACCAGAGCAACTTACATGTGCCGTGCGCAATGGTATGTTCACAGATTTTTCACCTAGTCGGCTCAGGTATTCAAACCAGCAACCTTTTGGTTACTGGCCCAATGCTCTTAACCGCTAGGCTACCTGCCACCTACTTTATGGCCTTTTTTAGTGTTGCACAAACGGTTGTGTAGAAATTGTGTAATACGTACTAAAAGTGTGGAAAATAGAGATAAATGATTTGGAGCTTGTGTGTTCCAGATGCACAAGCCAAGGCTGCCTACTTAAAAGGTGAGTAGTGGCTGATTCTCTGCCAATGTTCAGCCATGTATGGTGTCCTCACACACATGCACACACACATACACACACAAATGCTGTTTTCCTTTAAATCCGCTCAGATGAGAATTGTTGTAAACTTTACAGCTGTTCTTTAAGTGGACTATGCCCCTGTCTGGCCGTAAATGACAAAAACATGAAAATTATCTAGTTGCTTAATTAATATAAGGAGTTTTACTTGTACAGATGGGGAGAGGTCCGGCCGTAATAAAGAGATGCTCTGCTTGTGACACCACACTCCAAGTTCTGTAGGCTCCAGTTTTGTCTAATCTTGATTATTGTCCAGTCGTGTGGTCCAGTGCTGCAAGGAAAGACCTAGTTCAGCTGCTGCTGGCCCAGAACAGAGCGGCACGTTTTGCTCTTCATTGTAATCAGAGGGCTGATATACAACGCCTTTCCCCTATTTGAACTAGATCGTTTGTGTGTATGCATTGATATGTAGGCTACGTGTGCCTTTTGAAAAAATGAATGTAGTTCTGTCCCTGAGCAGTTCTTATCTATTGATATTCTGTATTATGCCATTCTGTATTGTGTTTCATGTTTTGTGTGGACCCCAGGAAGAGTAGCTGCTGCTTTTGCAACAGCTAATGGGCATGCTAATAAAATACCAAGTACCAATTTGTAAAGATTAGTGTTAACTGCAGGCTTAACCTTAGTGGAAGGAAGTTTCTAACAAACTTCCCCAATGGAGTGGAGCCGAGAGCAGGCTTTGTGGAATCTAGCTCAGACTACATCGATTTGCCCATAGTCAATACTTAAAAAACAATAATAATTATGAAATGCCCACCTTGTACCTATGTTTGTCCTCTGTAGTTGCATGCCTTTCTTTGTTTGCTGAAGTCCATACCTTTTTAATAAACGTTAATCAAATATCACAGCTGACTGTTTTCTTGTTGAGATTCACATGTCACCTGCGCACTTGCACTTAGAGTTGCCATCTTAGAGCAACAGCAATGAGCAAACAGCCAATGTTTGTGTTTGACGAACGTTTAAAGAAAACGTATGGATTTCAGCAAACAAAGAAAGGCACACAAATACAGAGGACAAACACACAGTAAGTACAAGGTGGGTGTTTCACAGCTTTACACTCTGCCTTGACCCACCTGGACAAAACCAACACCTATGTGAGAATGCTGTTCATAGACTTTAGCTCAGCATTCAATACGGTCATTCCCTCTAGGCTGGTCACCAAATTCCATGACTTAGGGATCAGCCCCTCTCTCTGTAACTGGACTTTGGACTTCCTAACCAACAGACCCCAGTCTGTCAGGTTAGACAACTTCACCTGCATAACCCTGAACCTGAACACCGGTGTGCCACAGGGCTGCATGCTGAGCCCCCTCCTGTACTCCGTCTTCACCCACGACTGCGATCCTGTACACGGTTCCAACACCATCGTAAAGTTCGCAGACGACACCATGGTGGTAGGGCTGATCAGTGACAATGACGAGTCAGCCTACAGGGAGGAGGTCAAACACCTGGCTGCATGGTGCGCTAACAACAACCTGGCCCTCAATGCAAAGAAAACCACAGAGGTCATTTTGGATTACAGATGGTCTAAAAGCTGCAGCCATGCCCCAGTTCTCAATGATGGCACTGAGGTGGAGCAGATGCCCAGTTTCAAATTCCTGGGTGCCTACATCTCTGATGATGTCTCCTGGACCATCAACACCTCAACCCTGGTCAAAAAGGGTTAGCAGCGCCAGTACCTTTTGAGCAGGCTGAAGAAGGCCCACCTGTCTCCCAAGATCCTGGTGAACTTTTACCGCTGCACGGTCGAGAGGATTCTGACTAACTGTGCCACAGTGTGGTTTTGGCGGATGCTCTGTGGATGACCGGAATGCCCTGCAACAGGTGGTCAAAACCGCCAAGCACATCACTGGGGCCCAGCTCCCTGCCATCATAGACCTGCAGTGCAAGCGGTGTCTGCGGCATCATCAGGGACCCTTCACATCCATGCCACAAATGGTTTCCCCCCTACCATCAGGCAGGCGGTACAGGTCTCTACATTCCCACACTAGCAGGCTCAAGAACAGTTTCTTTCCAGCTACTGTAACCCTGCTGAACTCTGTGTCACAGCACTAGCCATATCCACCCGCCCACCACTTAGTACTGCCTCTCAGGGACCTTGTTGTACTACTCTCTTTGCACTCTTCATGGCACTACTGAACTCTGACATTGCTTTGCAAAGTCAGATTAAAACCTCTCTGGGATAGCCGCTAGCGGGACACCTGTCGACAACTTCCTGTGAAATTGGAGGACGCGCAATTAAAAGAATAATCATACAAATGATGGATATTAAACATTTTGGAACATACAATTACCTTATATCGGTTAAAAGCTTAAATTCTTATTAATCGAACTGCATTGTCCGATTTACAATAGGCTTTAAAGCGAAAGCATACCATGCGATTGTTTGAGGACGGCACCCCACATCAACATATTTTTCAACCAGCACAGGCTTCATAAAATCACAAATAGTGATTAAATAATACTTCTTCTGTTTGCAATCCAGTTGGTTTTTCTTTGGATTATCTCCTACCATATCAATTGTGTTATAGTCTCATGCATTATCTTTAACATTTCTACAAACTTCAAAGTGTTTTCTATCCAATGCTACCAATTATATGCATATCCTGTCTTCTGTGCCTGAGTAACAGGCCGTTTACTTTGGGCATGTCAGTCAGACAGGAAGTGGAAAAAATAGGGGCCTAGACATTATTCAGTTGTCCATATACATGTCTACCTTGGTAACCTCATTGCTGCTGCTATCTCTGCATTTCAGCTGTGTACCTCCTTGCACTTTCAATTTGCATTCATCTCACATTAAGACTTGCCATTTGTACTTGCCATTTGTACTTGCCATTTATACTTGCCATTTGTACTTGCCATTTGTACTTGCCATTTGTACCTGCCATTTGCCTTCATTGCACATTTATACATCCCACTTAATAACATACACTTGTGCTTAATTGTTTTACTTATACATTTTTTGCACTCTTTTATTTGCACTTCTGGTCTGATGCTAACTGCATTTTGGTGTGCTGTACTTGTTCAATGAAAATAAAGTTGAATCTGATCTAATCTATAAATTATCATTGACCGTGGACAAATCGATGTCGTCAGAGCTAGATTCCACAAAGCCTGGTCTCAACTCCACGCCGTTGGTGAAGTTTATCAAACACACCCTTCACCATGGAGTGAGATTTACCCCGCCAGCTTAACCCCTACCTGGTCATTAGACATGGACAAACCAGTTGAAGATCACATGGCCAGCAAATAAATAAAAAAACGATATGCTGTGTACCATGTGTCTGTTGAAATGGTTTTCGTTGTGTCCTAAAAAGTTAAGGAACTTGTTTTCAAAAGAGAGAGGAGTGGAGAGGAAGGGAAATAGAGAGCGGTGGCGAGGAAGGCAAGGGAAAGAGAGAGGAGGTTGGAGAGGAAGGGAAATAGAGAGGGGTGGAGTGGAAGGCAAGGGAAAGAGAGAGGAGGTTGGAGGTTGGAGAGGAAGGGAAATAGAGAGGGGTGGAGTGGAAGGCAAGGGAAAGAGAGAGGAGGTTGGAGAGGAAGGGAAATAGAGAGGGGTGGAGAGGAAGGCAAGGGAAAGAGAGAGGAGGTTGGAGAGGAAGGGAAATAGAGAGGGGTCGAGAGGAAGGCAAGGGAAAGAGAGAGGAGGTTGGAGATGAAGGGAAATAGAGAGGGTTGGAGTGGAAGGCAAGGGAAAGAGAGAGGAGGTTGGAGAGGAAGGGACATAGAGAGGGGTGGAGTGGAAGGCAAGGGAAAGAGAGAGGAGGTTGGAGAGGAAGGGAAATAGAGAGGGTGGAGAGGAAGGCAAGGGAAAGAGAGAGGAGGTTGGAGAGGAAGGGAAATAGAGAGGGTGGAGAGGAAGGCAAGGGAAAGAGAGAGGAGGTTGGAGAGGAAGGGAAATAGAGAGGGGTAGAGAGGAAGGCAAGGGAAAGAGAGAGGAGGTTGGAGAGGAAGGGACATAGAGAGGGGTGGAGTGGAAGGCAAGGGAAAGAGAGAGGAGGTTGGAGGTTGGAGAGGAAGGGAAATAGAGAGGGGTGGAGTGGAAGGCAAGGGAAAGAGAGAGGAGGTTGGAGAGGGAGGGAAATAGAGAGGGGTGGAGAGGAAGGCAAGGGAAAGAGAGAGGAGGTTGGAGAGGAAGGGAAATAGAGAGTGGTGGAGAGGAAGGCAAGGGAAAGAGAGAGGAGGTTGGAGAGGGAGGGAAATAGAGAGTGGTGGAGAGGAAGGCAAGGGAAAGAGAGAGGAGGTTGGAGAGGGAGGGAATAGAGAGTGGTGGAGAGGAAGGCAAGGGAAAGAGAGAGGAGGTTGGAGAGGAAGGGAAATAGAGAGGGTGGAGAGGAAGGCAAGGGAAAGAGAGAGGAGGTTGGAGAGGGAGGGAAATAGAGAGTGGTGGAGAGGAAGGCAAGGGAAAGAGAGAGGAGGTTGGAGAGGAAGGGAAATAGAGAGGGTGGAGAGGAAGGCAAGGGAAAGAGAGAGGAGGTTGGAGAGGGAGGGAAATAGAGAGTGGTGGAGAGGAAGGTAATGGAAAGAGAGAGGAGGTTGGAGATGAATGGAAATAGAGAGGGTTGGAGAGGAAGGCAATGGAAAGAGAGGAGGTTGGAGATGAAGGGAAATAGAGAGGGTGGAGAGAAAGGGAATGGAGAATAAAGGAAGTAGAAGGGTGGAGTGGAAGGGAGGAGAAAGAGAGAGGAATGGAGATTAAAGGAAGTAGAAGGGTGGAGTGGAAGGGAGGAGAAAGAGAGAGGAATGGAGATTAAAGGAAATAGAAGGGTGGAGAGGAAGGGAGGAGAAAGAGAGAGGAATGGAGATTAAAGGAAGTAGAAGGGTGGAGAGGAAGGGAGGAGAAATAGAGAGGAATCTTAAAGGAAGTAGAAGGGTGGAGAGGAAGGCAAGGGAAAGAGAGAGGAGGTTGGAGAGGGAGGGAAATAGAGAGTGGTGGAGAGGAAGGCAAGGGAAAGAGAGAGGAGGTTGGAGAGGGAGGGAAATAGAGAGGGTTGGAGTGGAAGGCAAGGGAAAGAGAGAGGAGGTTGGAGATTAAATGAAATAGAGAGGGTTGGAGTGGAAGGCAAGGGAAAGAGAGAGGAGGTTGGAGAGGGAGGGAAATAGAGAGGGGTGGAGAGGAAGGCAAGGGAAAGAGAGAGGAGGTTGGAGAGGGAGGGAAATAGAGAGGGTTGGAGTGGAAGGCAAGGGAAAGAGAGAGGAGGTTGGAGATTAAATGAAATAGAGAGGGTTGGAGTGGAAGGCAAGGGAAAGAGAGAGGAGGTTGGAGAGGGAGGGAAATAGAGAGGGGTGGAGAGGAAGGTAATGGAAAGAGAGAGGAGGTTGGAGATGAATGGAAATAGAGAGGGTTGGAGAGGAAGGCAATGGAAAGAGAGGAGGTTGGAGATGAAGGGAAATAGAGAGGGTGGAGAGAAAGGGAATGGAGATTAAAGGAAGTAGAAGGGTGGAGTGGAAGGGAGGAGAAAGAGAGAGGAATGGAGATTAAAGGAAATAGAAGGGTGGAGAGGAAGGGAGGAGAAAGAGAGAGGAATGGAGATTAAAGGAAGTAGAAGGGTGGAGAGGAAGGGAGGAGAAATAGAGAGGAATCTTAAAGGAAGTAGAAGGGTGGAGAGGAAGGCAAGGGAAAGAGAGAGGAGGTTGGAGAGGAAGGGAAATAGAGAGGGTTGGAGTGGAAGGCAAGGGAAAGAGAGAGGAGGTTGGAGATTAAATGAAATAGAGAGGGTTGGAGTGGAAGGCAAGGGAAAGAGAGAGGAGGTTGGAGAGGGAGGGAAATAGAGAGGGGTGGAGAGGAAGGCAAGGGAAAGAGAGAGGAGGTTGGAGAGGGAGGGAAATAGAGAGTGGTGGAGAGGAAGGTAATGGAAAGAGAGAGGAGGTTGGAGATGAATGGAAATAGAGAGGGTTGGAGAGGAAGGCAATGGAAAGAGAGAGGAGGTTGGAGATGAAGGGAAATAGAGAGGGTGGAGAGAAAGGGAATGGAGATTAAAGGAAGTAGAAGTGTGGAGTGGAAGGGAGGAGAAAGAGAGAGGAATGGAGATTAAAGGAAATATAAGGGTGGAGAGGAAGGGAGGAGAAAGAGAGAGGAATGAAGATTAAAGGAAGTAGAAGGGTGGAGAGGAAGGGAGGAGAAATAGAGAGGAATGGAGATTAAAGGAAGTAGAAGGGTGGAGAGGAAGGGAGGAGAAAGAGAGAGGAATGGAGATTAAAGGAAGTAGAAGGGTGGAGAGGAAGGGAGGAGAAAGAGAGAGGAATGGAGATTAAATGAAGTAGAAGGGTGGAGAGGAAGGGAGGAGAAGAGAGAGGAATGGAGATTAAAGGAAGTAGAAGGGTGGAGAGGAAGGGAGGAGAAGAGAGAGGAATGGAGAGGAAGGGAGGAGAAATAGAGAGGAATGGAGATTAAAGGAAATAGAAGGGTGGAGAGGAAGGGAGGAGAAAGAGAGAGGAATGGAGATTAAAGGAAGTAGAAGGGTGGAGAGGAAGGGAGGAGAAAGAGAGAGGAATGGAGATTAAATGAAGTAGAAGGGTGGAGAGGAAGGGAGGAGAAAGAGAGAGGAATGGAGATTAAAGGAAGTAGAAGGGTGGAGAGGAAGGGAGGAGAAAGAGAGAGGAATGGAGATTAAAGGAAATAGAAGGGTGGAGAGGAAGGGAGGAGAAAGAGAGAGGAATGGAGATTAAAGGAAGTAGAAGGGTGGAGAGGAAGGGAGGAGAAAGAGAGAGGAATGGAGATTAAAGGAAATAGAAGGGTGGAGAGGAAGGGAGGAGAAAGAGAGAGGAATGGAGATTAAAGGAAGTAGAAGGGTGGAGAGGAAGGGAGGAGAAGAGAGAGGAATGGAGAGGAAGGGAAGTAGAGGTGTGGAGAGGAAGGGAAGTAGAGGTGTGGAGAGGAAGGGAAGAGAAATAGAGAGGAATGGAGAGGAAGGGAAGAGAAAGAGAGAGGAATGGAAAGGAAGGGGAGAGAAAGAGAGAGGAATGGAGAGGAAGGGAAGAGAAATAGAGAGGAATGGAGAGGAAAGGAAGAGAAACAGAGAGCAGACGAAGTGAGAAATAAAAAGAGATGTAGAATGATTCAGTGCATCTCCATATCAGATCACTAGACTTATTTGTGCCATCAGAGAGCCATCATACATTTAAAACCAGATACTTTTAGACTTTTACTCAATAAGTATTTTATTGGGTGATTCATTTTCTATCAAGGTATCTTTAATTTTACTCAGGTATGACGTTTAAGTACATTTTCCACCGCTGGTTAAATACCACAATAACAATAAGCAGTGCTGTGGTACAAGCCTGGACATGATGTTTGCATTATAGTACAGCACATAAGAGCAAATGCAATGGGTACAGATTAGTGTTAACTGCAGGCTTATTCACCCCTACCTGGTCTACATTAGACATGGAGAACCCAGCCTGAACATAGACCATTTAAACACTGTGTACCATGTGTCTGTTGAAATGGTTTTTATTGTGTCCTTCAAAGTTGCATTAAAAAAACTAAGAAAGAGAGAGGGGGAGAGGGAGGGAAGATAAAAAGAGACGGGTGGAGAGGAAGGGAAGGGAAGAGAGAGGAGTGGAAAGGCAGGGAAGGGAAAGAGAGGAATGATGAGGAGAGGAGGGGAAGACAAAGACAGAGTGAAGAGGAAAGGAGGATAAAGAGAGAGGGAGGTGTATGCACCAATTTGTAAGTCGCTCTGGATAAGAGCGTCTGCTAAATGACTTAAATGTAAATGTAAATGGATGGAGAGGAAGAGAGGATAAAGAGAGAGGGGTAGAGAAGAAAGGAGGATAAAGAGAGAGGGGTGGAGAGGAAGAGAGGATAAAGAGAGAGGGGTAGAGAGGAAGAGAGGATAAAGAGAGAGGGGTGGAGAGGAAGAGAGGATAAAGAGAGAGGGTGGAGAGGAAGAGAGGATAAAGAGAGAGGGGTGGAGAGGAAGAGAGGATAAAGAGAGAGGGGTAGAGAAGAAAGGAGGATAAAGAGAGAGGGGTGGCAGAGGAAGAGAGGATAAAGAGAGAGGGGTAGAGAAGAAAGGAGGATAAAGAGAGAGGGGTGGAGAGGAAGAGAGGATAAAGAGAGAGGGGAGGAGAGAAGAGGGAGGGAAAAGAGAGGAGTGGAAAGGAAGGGAAGCTAACGAGAGACAGTTGGAGAGGAAGGAAATGGAAAGAGAGGAGGCTTAACCTGGTCTACGTTAGACATGGAGAAACCAGCTTGCGAAAACATGGCCTGAAAATAGACAAATAGACATAATTATACATTATGTACCATGTGACTGTTGAAATGGTTTTCATTGTGTCCTAAAAAAAGTAAGAAAGCGAGAGGGGTGGAGAGAAAGGGAAGGGAAAGAGAAGATGGGTGAGGAAGGGTAGAGAAAGAGACAGGAATGGAGATGAAGGGAAGATAAAAAGAGAGGGGGGAGAGGAAAGGAAAGGGAAAGAGGATTGGAGAGGAAGGGAAGGGAAGAGAAAGGGGGGGTGGTGAGGAAGTGAAGTTAAAGAGAGAAGAGTGGAGTGGAAGGGAAGATAAAAAGAGAGGAATGGAGTGGAAGGGAAGATAAAAAGAGGAATGGAGTGGAAGGGAAGATTAAAAGAGAGGGGTGGAGTGGAAGGGAAGATAGAAAAGAGAGGAATGGAGTGGAAGGGAAGATTAAAAGAGAGGGTGGAGTGGAAGGGAAGATAAAAAGAAAGGAATGGAGTGGAAGGGAAGATAAAAAAAGAGGAATGGAGTGGAAGGGAAGATAAAAAGAGAGGAATGGAGTGGAAGGGAAGATTAAACGAAAGGAGTGGAGTGGAAGGGAAGATAAAAAGAGAGGAATGGAGTGGAAGGGAAGATTAAAAGAAAGGAGTGGAGTGGAAGGGAAGATAAAAGAGAGGAATGGAGTGGAAGGGAAGATTAAACGAAAGGAGTGGAAGGGAAGATAAAAAGAGAGTAATGGAGTGGAAGGGAAGATTAAAAGACAGGAGTGGAGTGGAAGGGAAGATAAAAGAGAGGAATGGAGTGGAAGGGAAGATTAAAAGAAAGGAGTGGAGTGGAAGGGAAGATAAAAATAAAGGAGTGGAGTGGAAGGGAAGATAAAAAGAAGGAGTGGAGTGGAAGGGAAGATAAAAAGAGTGTCCAGCCAATTGAAATTACCACAGGTGGACTCCAATCAAGTTGTAGAAAGATCTCAAGTATGAACAATGGAAACAGGATGCACTGGAGCTCCATTTCGAGTCTCATAGCTGTCATGACTGTCCCGTGAGCATAACCATGGGTCAGAGCAGCTTGGCAATGATTGCCAATAGCCAGACCTTCTCTCATCCCACAGAAAAGGGGAGAAGGGAACTGGGCCTGTTTGACAGTTCACACCTTGTTGTAAATTACAAGAGAAGGGGGGATTTTTTGCTCCCTTTAGTATCAACCAATTCGAATGTCTTTGTTTCACAGAACATTTTTCCCCCAAAACTCTAAGACGGTCAAAAGTGGATACTGGAACAATATTTCTAGGATAGCAATGTGGGGAATATTCAGTGGGAAGCTATAAAAAACTGATGTCATATGGGTTTTCATTTTGGAATGTCATTAAAAATTGTATGGACGAAATACTGTAACTTGGAAAGTATATCTGTCAAGTTTCCATCCAATGTGTTGTGAATATGATATGAAAAATTATGAAAGGATTTTTTAAAGATTGTAATGGGATTTTAGGAGGGTAAAATAATTTATCTGCTATAAACTGTTCATAGTAAGTAGCAATGCCCCAAATTAGGTCAGAGAGCATGTCAGACTGATGGAACAATCCCCTTTTGACAAGAGTGCATAAAAGGCATTGCCAACTAAATTAACATCAGACCAGGAAACGTGTGTCAGTAGCTACATGTTTGAAATGGGATAGAACTTTGAACCTCAACACGAGGTGAAGAAATAAACTCACCTTCGTTTAGACAAGAGAGACGGTGAGCTGCAGCTCATGTCCATCGTGGGCCTGAATCCTGAATAGTCAACACAATGTGTAGGCGAGAAGCTCACCTCCCAGACAATCACTGAGACAGCTCATTAGCTGTCTCGAGTCAGATATCGAGGAAAGTGACTCTAACAGGGACCATCCTACTACACTTCAAACCATCCCATCCTACTACGAGTCTCAAATCACCGTACTCTCCGACTATCATCTCCAATGGGAATTGTTGATATAGCTGGCTGTTTTCCAGAGTGAACAACAGTGTAAGAGATGGGAAAGGGGTGACCCCTTTCAGACAAGGAAGGACTGGAAGGACAACAACCTTCCTAAAGAGGACTGGTTCCGACCGGACAAAGGCACCCACACGTAAATAAGTTAATGATTTCTTATTCCAACCGGGCAGCGGTTCGTGTGCAAACTATTTGATTAATTTGAGAATAGTTCTGAAATGTATTGGTGATAAGTGTCTTTTTCACTCTCTCTCTCTCTCCCTCTCCATGTCGTGGTGGGGAAAGCCACCATATTGTAAAAGTCCGCTAGGGACCTTTGTCTCATGTATTAAGTGTGTATGTTATCCTGTTTTCTCATTTTAGTTAGCTAGTAAATAAATAATTAAACCAATTAGTGTTGCACTGAATCATGAGTAAGGCTGGGTTCTTTGCAGATGCATGAGGTTACGACTGTTCAGAATGATGGTATGATAAGAGGTAATGATTAATGACATGACTGTTTATTGATGAAATCGATTTAAACCTTGTAGAGTTTAATTCGGGAGATGGTAACTCTTTAATCAACCTCTTCTGTGGTGACCCAAATCCTAATGATTTAATTGTTACACGATTCATTTAATCAGGTAACAATTAAAAATAGTTAGTGGATTAAATAAATAACAGTCATCAGATTAATGAAAGTAAAGCCACAACATAACAAAGGGTCTGAACACTTTTTAAAAATTGTAATACATTTGCAATTCTGGGGTATTGTGTGTAGATTGCTGATGCAAAAAAATGCTGTAACGTAACAAAATGTTAAAAAAGTCTAGTTGTCTGAATACTTTCCAAAGGCACTGTATAGGTAGGGGTAAAGTGACTAGGCAACAGGCTATGTAATAATCAGTAGCAGCAGCATATGTGTTGAATTCAAAGAGTTAGTGCAAAGAGGGTCAATGCATATTCCGGGTATCAATTTGGAAAGCTACTTAGTAGTCGTATGGCTTGGGGGTAGAAACTGTTCAGGGTCCTGTTGAGTCCAGACTTGTTGCATCGGTACAGCTTGCTTGCTAGCAGAGAGAAAAGTCTGTGACTTGGGTGACTGGAATATTTGACCATTTTTAGGGCCTTCCTATGACACAACCTGGTATAGAGGTCCTGGATGGCAGAGAGCTTGGCCCCAGTAATGTACTGGGCCGTACACATACTACTCTCTGTAGCACATTGCACTGTATAACTTTTTGAGGATCTGAGGGCCCATCTCCTGAGGCGAAGAGGCATTGTCATGCCTTCTTCACGACTGTGTGGACCATGTTAATTCCTTAGTGATTTGGACACTGAGAAACTTTAAGCTCTCGACCCACTCCACTAGAGCTCCTGTAAATGTGGATGTGGGCGTGCTTGGTTCTTCGTTTCCTGTAGTACACGATCAGCTTCTTTGTCTTGCTGATACTGAGGGAGGGGTTATTATCACTAACCTCCTCTCTATAAGCGGTCTCATCATCGTCTGTGATCAGGCCTGCCACAGTCGTGTCGTCAGAAAACGTAATGATGGTGTTGGAGTTGTGCGCAGCCATGCAGTTATGGGTGAACAGTGAATATAGGAGGGGACTAAGAATGCACCCCTAAGGGGCCACGTGTTGAGGGTCAGCGTGGCTGATGTGTTGTTGCCTACCTCACTACCTGGGTGCGGCCCATCAGCAAGTCCAGGATCCAGTTTCAGAGGGAAGTGTCCTGTTCTTATTGATGAGCTTGGAGGGTACTATGGTGTTGAACGCTGAGCTGTAGTATATGAACAACATTCTCACATAGGTGTTCCTCTTATCCAGGTGGGAGATGGCAGTGTGGAGTGCAATGAAGATTGCGTGATCTGTGGATCTGTTAGGGCAATATGTAAATTAGAGTCGGTCCAGTGTGTCTGGGATGATGGTGTTGATGTGAGCC
Source organism: Oncorhynchus keta (assembly GCF_023373465.1). Classification (NCBI taxonomy): domain Eukaryota; kingdom Metazoa; phylum Chordata; class Actinopteri; order Salmoniformes; family Salmonidae; genus Oncorhynchus; species Oncorhynchus keta. The sequence continues at coordinate 26,235,430 of NC_068444.1, read as the reverse complement.
ATGACCAGCCTTACAAAGCATTTCATGGCTACAGATGTGAGTGCTACAGGGCGATAGTCATTTAGTCAGTTTACCTTGGTGTTCTTGGGCACAGGGACTGTGGTGGTCTCCTTGAAACATGTAGGTATTACAGACTGGGTCAGGGACAGGTGGAAAATGTCAGGAAAGACACCCTCAAGCTGTTCAGCGCATGCTCTGAGTACGTGTCCTGGTAATCTATCTGGCCACCGGCTTGTAAATGTTTAAAGGTCCTACTCACATCGACTATGGAGCATAGAAGGCATTTCGCTCGTCTGGTAGGCTTGTATCACTGGGAATCTCATGGAAGGGGTTGCCTTTGTAATCTGTATTAGTGCAAGCCCTGCCACATCCAACGAGCGTCGGAGCTGGTGTAGTAAGATTCGATCGTAGTCCTCCACTGATGCTTTGCCTGTTTGATTGCTTGTCGGAGGTCGTAGTGGGATGAGTGTACCGGTCCTTGAAAGCGGCAGCTCTAGCCTTTAGGAATGAGTTTGGGAAACACTGGGTTAACTAACTCTGGCCTTCTACCTACTCTCCTCCTCACCACTCCTCCCTCTGCTTTAATTTATTACAGTCCAAGATCAGGATGAACCACCAGAGAGAAGACGAATCAGGACTCAGGACTTCATTCTTTATTATTCTGATTATAACAGTGGTCAGTCTTGTCCCCTTCTTTTCAGGACGTACCCTTGGTTTCAGGCCAGGCCTGGTCTTTTTAAGAAGTTGCCTTCTTATTCATTCATTCCATGTGTTGACAGGTTGGAGAGCTGAGTTGCCAATCAAACACCCAACCCTGGACCCTTAATTTTTCCTCTTGCCCTCTGTTTGTTACCAGAATCCGTCACTCCGAGGACAATGGAACAAAAGGGCGCTGGTCTGTTGAAGGGGTGGCGTTGGGTAGAGGGATGTGGAGGGATGGGTGGATGGAGGTACTATAGGGAGCTAATGGTGTAACCCCTCCATTCTCTGCCCTCTCAAAGCCCAGCTGAGGGGTTAATGGTGGGTTGAATACCTGGTCCGGACCTTTTTCTGAGGCTGCAGTAAAGGTGGAGATTGGGCTCTCTTTGTGGCCATTGTGTCAAAGTGCAGAGACATACAAAGGGAGATTAAATAAAGCTCTGGGCTTACCTCTATAAGGAGAGACAGGGAATGGTCAGATTTGTCATGTGCACTGGGGTGTGTGTCCTCTATTAGATCCCACTATCGTAAATATTAATTCTGTAAATGACAATATGTGAACTAAGCATTTACCTAATAGTTTTAGGAACAATTAATCATTCCATATTTAGTTAAATGTGATTAAGAATACTCAATTACATTCATTTGCATTCCCAAATTAACTTGACATTAACCCATAAGACTCTAAGCCCTGTCTAAGGCGGGAGAGGGGGGTTCTACAAAGCTATATGGAATTGTGTTAATTAAGAAGGTCAAACCAAGGATCATTTTAAGAATTTTAAAAATATATATTTAAAATAATTATTTGATGAAAAAAAATGCTTTGGCCTTACGGCTATTAGCCCATCGAAATGCATTGAATAACAGATTCACTACATGGAATAACAGATAGTCCCCCCACTGTCCTACAGTTGAAGTTGGAAGTTTCCATACACCTCAGCCAAATACATTTAAACTCAGTTTTTTCACAATTCCTGATATTTCATCATAATAACAATTCCCTGTCTTATGTCAGTTAGGATCAGCAGTTAATTTTAAGAATGTGAAATGTCAGAATACAATTAGAGAGAATTATTTATTTCAGCTTTTATTTCTTTCATCACATTCTCAGTGAGTCTGAAGTTTACATATGCTCAATTAGCATTTGGTAGCATTGCCTTAAAATTGTTTAACTTGGGTCAAATGTTTTGGGAAGCCTTCCACAAGGAAGGATCCCACAGTAAGTTGGGTGAATTTTGGCCCATTCCTCCTGACAGAGCTGGTGTAACTGAGTCAGGTTTGTAGGCCTCCTTGCTCACACACGCTTTCTCAGTTCTGCCCACAAATGTTCTATAGGATTGAGATCAGGGCTTTGTGATGGCCACTCCAATACCTTGACTTTGTTGTCCTTAAGCCATTTTGCCACAACTTTGGAAGTATGCTTGTGGTCAATATCCATTCGGAAGACCCATTTGTGACCAAGCTTTAACTTCCTGACTGATGGCTTGAGATGTTGCTTCAATATATCCACATAATTTTCTATCCTCATGATGCCATCTATTTTGTGAATTGCACCTGTCCCTCCTGCAGCAGAGCACCCGGACAACATGATGCTGCCACCCCCGTGCTTCACGGTTGGTATGGTGTTCTTCGGCTTGCAAGCGTTCCCCTTTTTCCTCCAAACATAACGATGGTCATTATGGCCAAACAGTTCTATTTTTGTTTCATCAGACCAGAGGACATTTCTCCAAAAAGTACAATCTTTGTCCCCATGTGCAGTTGCAAACCGTAGTCTGCCTTTCCTATGGCGGTTTTGGAGCAGTGGCTTCTTCCTTTCTGAGTGGCCTTTCACGTTATGTCAATATTGGACTCGTTTTACTGTGAATATACAGTGGGGAGAACAAGTATTTGATACACTGCCGATTTTGTAGGTTTTTCTACTTACAAAGCATGTAGAGGTCTGTAATTCTTATCATAGGTACACTTCAACTGTGAGATTTTTAAGTAATTCATTTGCATTTTATTGCATAACATAAGTATTTGATACATCAGAAAAGCAGAACTTAATATTTTGTACAGAAACCTTTGTTTGCAATTACAGAGATCATACGTTTCCTGTAGTTCTAGACCAGGTTTGCACACACTGCAGCAGGGATTTTGGCCCAGTCCTCCATACAGACCTTCTCCAGATCCTTCAGATTTCGGAGCTGTCGCTAGGCAATACGGACTTTCAGCTCCCTCCAAAGATGTTCTATTGGGTTCAGGTCTGGAGACTGGCTAGGCCACTCCAGGACCTTGAGATGCTTCTTACGGAGCCACTTCTTAGTTGCCCTGGCTGTGTGTTTCGGGTCGTTGTCATGCTGGAAGACCCAGCCACGACCCACCTTCAATGCTCTTACTGAGGGAAGGAGGTTGTTGGCCAAGATCTTGCGATATATGGCCCCATCCATCCTCCCCTCAATACGGTGCAGTCGTCCTGTCCCCTACAGAACAGCTTCCCCAAAGAATGATGTTTCCACCTCCATGCTTCACGATTGGGATGGTGTTCTTGGGGTTGTACTCATTCTTCCTATGGCTGCAGTAAAGGTGGAGATGGGGCTCTCTTTGTTGCCATTGTTTCAAAGTGCAGAGACATACGAAGGGAGATTATTAGGAGAGACAGGGAATGTTCACGTTTTTCATGTGCACTGGGGTGTGTGTCTGTGGGGCGGGTATGAATAGGATTTGACACATTACAATGCTAGGACCCGAGGAGACATGTTGGACATTTACAGTAAATCAAGGTTCTTCATCATTCTCCATAAGTCCTCTAATGGATCCCACCATCGTAGAAATGAATTCTTAAATTACGATATGTGAAGTAAGCATAGGCCGAATAGTTTTACTAATAATTCATAATTCCATGTTAAATTACATGTGATTAAGAATCCATAATGCCATTCATTTGCATTCCCAATTTAACTCGACATTAATATCACCCTCGGATTACATCGTTTTAATGAAGTAAACACTGGTAGGAATAATTAAAGGGTAATTTTCATGAATCAACCTATAATCATGATTCCCTGTTCTCTCCTACTTTAATTACATTGGTGTAACAAGGCCTCTTGCTGCATTCGTTAATGTAACCGATTATCTTTCCTCAGAGTAATATGGGGATTTTCTCATTTACTGTAAGAACATGAGGTTGAGTGTAGAGTGAGTGGAGCGTGTAGAGCTACCCTATCCCCTACTTAGTGCACTACTTTTGTCCAGAGTCCTATGGGCCCTGGTCAAAAGTAGTGCACTGTATAGGAAATAGGGTGTCATTTGGAATGCATCTTGGCAGTCAGGCAGGAAGGCGCTGGCGCTGCAATCTGCTCCTAATAAGGTGATTACTTTCTTGACTATGTGTTAATAACCTCTGGAATCAATAAAGTGTGGAGGGAAGCTCGTTTCTCTCCCTCCACTCGCTCCAGGGAGAGGGTGGTTATGGGAATGGAGAGGGTGGTTATGGGAAGGTGTGAAGCACCAACCACTACACTATGGGAAGATAGTTCTTAGTGGAAATATATTATGCTTAATGGTCTTATAGGATGGTCTAATAATTTTGAGTGTAACAATTACAGCTGTTCTAATGGGCAGGAGTGAAGCACTATTACACTATAGGGAAGAGATAGCAGAGTCAGAGTACATTATGCTTAGCACTAATAGCCATACAGGACATTAATTACACTTTATTTGTGGCTCAGTTGGTAGAACATGGCACTTCCAATGCAACGATTGTGGGTTCAATTACAGGGGCCACCCCTATGTAAAAATGTATGAACACCTGACTGTAAGCCGATTTGGATAAAAGCATCTGCTAAATGGCATCAATTATTTGATCAAATCAGGTTCTCACCATACTGATAGCATGTTGTCACAAAGTGACTTTCATATAAAAGAAGATTGAGTGTGAATTGCAACTTGTTAAACCAAGTGGGTCTATTGCATTAGATCCTGATCTTTCTTCCTACAACTCAATTATAATTTTCCACTGTGCTGCTTAGCCAAACTAACTCAACTTTAATACCACACGTGTACAGTACAATGGACAGACATGTCATTCAGTCTAGGGATTCAAAACGCTTTGTTCATTTATCTACCCAGCCTGTCTAGAAAGGAAAGTAGCTAAAGCACAAATCAAATTGGCTCTGCAGAGCTGAAGATCATCTCTAGCTAAATCACGTTGAACTTTGAAGTTGTGGAGAGGAGAAACGAGGAGAAAACTGATTAGCTAAAGCTCCCTCAGCATGAGGGAAATTAAAACCCTCTGAGATCTCCTCAGCCAGGGCCATGTGACAGGATATGTGTCCAAAATGGCACCCTGTTCACTATATAACGCACTACTTTTGACCAGAGCCCTATGGGGTAAATAGGGAAATGGTGACATTTGGGACGCAGGCAGAGTTTAGGGTCAGCATTTAAATAATCTCTCATTTACCTACCTGGAAATTGGACTGCTTTGTGCTCAATTGACGTGAGACAGGCCATTTTATGTCAGTGAGCGTATAAGGAAGGGATGGGTGGACGGAGGGAGGGAGGGAGAAATGGAGGTGTACGTTGATTGTAGAAGTCCCTTTCATCTTCAGTCCCATTCCTTATTTCTCTTCTTTCTCTCTTCTCTTCTTTCTTCTAACTCAAGGATGTTGGTGGTGTTTGGCTTCCTTTGGGTCTGTTAGCTTTGCATTACAACCCGTTTCTCCTTCTGAAAACAAAGTGGTCAGCCTCATAGCAGAGAATTTTAAACCAACAACAGAACAGACCAAGAGCGTTTTCAGAGATGCTATTCTTCTTTTCATCTGGGTGTTAAATCCCTTTTCTCTTTTTGGCTTTTGTTGCTCGTATGGAGCCCCTCTACTTCTCTGTGCCACATCAAACACTCGCCGGTTTGTGGAGAAAGATAACATTTCAGATGTCAAGCAATGACAAAACAACAGGGTTTGTCTGTCTACTGTCTACTTTTCCTTCAGAAACTCACAGTGCTCTTTCAACATATCATTTCACAAGGGGAGTACCCCACTGTTTTTGGCTAGCTAACTGGGACCTACAGGGGAGGTGACAACGGTCAGCTAACATAGATGCAGAGAGAAAGGAGAGGTTAAGTGAGACTGAAAGAAGCGCACACAGACAGAGACATTAAAAAGGCAGAGAGAAAGAGAAAGAAATGGACATGGGTGGAATATCGAAATATCTCCGCACCTCCTTCCCTTCTCCCCTCCTCCTCCCCTTCTCCTCTCTACAAAAGCTGTGGTGGTTATCTATCTGTTGAATGTTTGTTCCTCGTGTGTTTGAGGGGATTTGAGGGGACAGATGAACTAATCCCAATTTTGAACATGAATCAGCATCCAGAGGCTTCCTGGATCCAGAAAGTCTTTCTTATGATAATGGTCCAATCGGAGCGGAGAAACGGTCCGCTGATGAAAATGCCACTGAGCTTATCACAGTGGGACAGCTTGGTGCTGCGGTGGGGTGTGTGTGCATGTGTGTGTGTGAGAGGGAGACAGAGACACAGAGAGACAGAGAGAGAGTCTCTTGGGTGTTAGATTGAACAGGTGCTCGTGGGTGGGATGTACCAGGGGTCTGCACTCCATGAGTTGCATGTGGCCAATTCCTACTCTGGGCAGAGCTGTGTGTGTGTGTCACTCTTTGTCCATGCTAATTATAATAAGGATTTGATACCGAATGAATGGGTCAACAGCATGGGGGACAAGGTGGAAAGTAGTTCGCTATATACAGAATAGGGTGCCATTGAGAACACTTTCAGTACAGTGAAGGCATTAGGCCAGATGAGGTGGGAGGCAGGGGGCACTATCTGTCAGCCTGCAAGTTTGTCTGTCTGTCTGCTAATGTGCCAGTACCAGTGGAGAGACAGTGGCTGCAGGCCCACTGGACACACAGCTGTTACTGCTGCTGGTCTCTATGTAGGCTTACAGGCTCCATCCAACTGTAGATGGCATGTTTATAAAATGTGTGTGTGTATCTTTGTGTGCATCTATATTTACTCTTGTCTGTGAGTGTGTGATGGGGTGTGTCATCTTCTCTTCCTTTCCACCCTCCGCTCCTGAGCAACAAGGGATATTCTTTCCGAATGTGGCAATCCGTGCTGCTATCCCTCCTGTAGTTGCTAACCTTACCCAGCCCTGCCTGGCTGCCTCCCTGTGCCCAGGGCTCAGTCCTAATACGAGGCCATTATCGCTGAGGAGTGCAGAGGTCTGAGCAGGGACTGAATGGAGATAAGAGCAGACTGCAGAGCTGCCAACACACTCGTCAGACCCCAGGAATAACCACATTAAACTAGTGCTAGTCCCCAGTCTCTATATCTGTCTCCCCTCCCTCTCTACCTCCAGTGCTTCTCCCTTTTCTTTCACTCTCTCAATCTCCATTGCTCTCCTCCCTTCATTCACTCTTAGCCCCTTCCCCATTCACTCTCCCCGCCTTCTCTCTCCTTCTCTCATCTTTCCAGTGATGTCAGGCAGGCACTGTCCAGGCCTCGTGGCACTGGCAGAGGGGAAAGAAAGTGGGACAGCCGAGGCCCTCGAGGCTGATGATTATGTGCCCCCCAGATATCAATCCCCTCCTCATCGCATTGGAATGGCATGTGGACTGTACCAGTACAGCAGAGCAGGAATCCATGCATGTGCTCACTTCTATATGTGTGTGTGTGCAAGTGTGTGTGTGTGTGTTTGTGTGTGCAAATGCAACATGGTCTCCATACTTAAAGATGAGAGCATGCATTATATTTATGACCCTGGGGTTGGTTTACATGGTGTGTGATATATTATTGTGTCATAATTACACACCACGTCATTAACAGTTAGTCTTGCCCTTTCCAAGGAGAACATTAAAGACAAAAGTTTGCCAGGGTAAATGGTTGTTGATATTAGAATGTCAACTATTGCACTTCTGTAGCAAAAGGTCAAGACATGCGATTTAAACCCTCCTAAATCTAGCGGAGAATATGATGATTCATTTGTGTAGGAATGGACATGGACAAAGCTGGTTCTCTTTATCTAAAGGAAAAGTTCTGTTACCAAGTATTTCTGCGGTGAATGGACACTAGAGCAGAGCTCTGAGCTCATTTCAACTACATATAGCACTCTTTTTATTCTCCCCCTCTTTAATTCTCTGCTTCCCAATGTTCTCTTCAGAGCGTTTCGGAACTTTAAATCCCCTTCTTCCTTTTACAAACTGAGAGAGAGAGAGAGAGAGAGAGAGAGAGAACGAGAGAGAGTGGAAAAGAGAGCGAGAGAGAGTGAAAGCGAGAATGCACTTTTGATGACTTTCATTTGTCCTGTCAGAGTTCGTTTGCATAGGCTAGGTTTTACACCACTAATAATAGCTATCACAGTGGGGATAATTATTCTGGAGAAACTATAAAGTGGAATGAAGGAGAGCCACACATGGTGCTGAACGTCTTTGAACTGTCTCCCCCGTCTTACTGCTGTTATCAGCAGAACTCACAAAGCTGGGGATCAACACTTTTAAGTAAAGGAGTCTTTACCCACACATGCACATAGCAGCATGCGCACTTTATGTGTGTGTGTCTGTAGGTGTGTGTATGTCTGTCTCTCTCTCTCTGTGTGTGTGTGGTTGTATATAAATGAGTGTGTGTGTGTGTGTGTGTGTGTGTGTGTGTGTGTGTGTGTGTGTGTGTGTGTGTGTGTGTGTGTGTGTGTGTGTGTGTGTGTGTGTGTGTGTGTGTGTGTGTGTGTGTGTGTGTGTGTGTGTGTGTGTGTGTGTGTGTGTGTGTGTGTGTGTGTGTGTGTGTGTGTGTGTGTGTGTGTGTGTGTGTAACTGTTCACATGACTCAGACAGTTGGCCCTGATTAGGATCAAGCCCAGATGAAAAGGGAAGTGCTGTTTCAATGCTTCATGATTAGTCTGATAGATAAATGGATGCCAGCCAATGCTGTTGTTGGCACAGAAGACAGGTGTTTCACTGTCAGGACCGGTTTAATGGAACAGTCTGTGTGTGTGTGTGTGTGTGTGTGTGTGTGTGTGTGTGTGTGTGTGTGTGTGTGTGTGTGTGTCATGTTGAGAGAAAGGATGCAGGTCTACAGTGTTTATTCGTCACACCCTGCCATGGCTGTCCCCTGAAGTTGGAGCACTCATTAATCACACTGCCTCAGTTTCCACACACACACACACACACACACACACACACACACACACACACACACACACACACACACACACACACACACACACACACACACACACACACACACACACACACACACACACACACACACACACACACACACACAAACAAACAAACTAACTAACAAACAAGCATATGCTTATACCTGTGGCAGCATGCCAGAAGGACTGCCCATACGTGACAGAAGACCAGCTATTCAGGCCAGCCGCAGTCCCTGTCCCCTCCTACAACATATGTGACACCTGCCACAACGGGTCTGTCGATCAGTCAGAGTTACTGAAACCAATCCTCTTACACACCAGGCTCCAGGCTCCAGTCACCCAAAACCCACCACTCCTCTGCCCTTACAGTCCCCTCAGTCATCCAAAACCTTCCACTCATAACCACCCTTACACCCACCGCCAGTCACCCAAAACCCCCACACTTTCAACCCCCCTCAGTCACCCAGTCCAGGAACTACAGTCAATCCGACAGGACACCTGGAGCTCTGAGCTCACCGAGTCCTTAGAGAAAACCACCATTAAAACCTTGAACACCATAGCTGCTCTCCATCTCCGCCTCTCAGGCTCCCCTCGCACACTAGAAGGACCTTCTGGTCACACACACACACACGCACGCACGCACACACACACACACACACACACACACACACACACACACACACACACACACACACACACACACACACACACACACACACACACACACACACACACACACACACACACACACACACACACACACACACACACACACACACACACACACACACACACACACACACACACACACACACACACACACACACACCACCCTCCGCCCCGCCTCACCCAGACAACTCAGGGCGTCAACGCCTTGGGATAATCCTCATCAATCATCAATTACCTCACATCTTGATTTGTCAAGTCAAACATAAACATTTGTACACTTTTGCTTCGTTGCACTCGCCCCCTCAAGCTCCCTTTTCTTTTCCGCTTTCAATACGGACCATTCTCTGCGGTGCTGCCCCATTTCATCACAGTACAGATGCACGTATCAGAGAGGGAGAGATAGAGAAAGAAAGAAAGTAAAAGTGACAGTGAGATAGAAACTTCTCAGCACAGTGCAGTGTGGTCAAGGCCGCAAGCAGGTGTGAAAACAAGCAGGGTTTGGAGGGAGTGAGGGAGGGAGGAAGAGACGGGAAAGGATGGAGGGAGGGGTAGCGTGTCCCTATGTTCCTGTTCAGGCTATGGGGCCCAGGATGTGGCTCCTTCATGCTGGAGGAGCCCATTAATCATTCCCATCCACAGACTGTCCCCCCCCCCACACACACACACAAACATGAGCATACACACACACGCCCGCCCGTGCATAAAAGCATGCATGCACACACACGTATGTCCACACACACACGTTGCTGAATCAATCCCAACACGCTTCACAATCACACCCATCTACCCACTCACCCATCATCTATCCATCCACCCAACCTGTGATAAGGCTTGCCAGTTTCTGACAAGCAGCAATCAAAGTAGCTTCTTCTGTTATTCTTTCTGCTGGCTGGCTGGCCAGAACAATAAATTACACAGGCAAAACAAACAGTAGAAAATTATAAATAAACTGTGAAATGTAATGGCGAGACAGAATGAAGGAATCTCAGAAGAAACAAACCTGATTTGTCTACAACCACATTGTTCCATGACGGAGTACTATTCACCTCAATGGGTGACAGAGAGAGGAGAGCGGAAACTCCGTGATAACCTGACGGTGGTGTGTATGAGCTGAGAAGGCTTTTGTTTTTGGTTCTGAGGTTTCTGTTGGATCATCCAGGCTGGTACTTAGGTAGCAAAATGTGCAGCGCATTGAATTGAAAAGGTATTGTCGAATACGGTGCCTCCGGAAAGTATTCAGACCGCTTGACTTTTTCTACATTTTGTTAAGTCCATTTTGTTACAGCCTAGTTCTAAAATGGTTTAATTAGAGCTGCAGCCCTGTACAGGGATCAACATCAGCGGAAATCAGCGGAAATTTCAGAGTGACAACTAATAGTACTCGATACAACTCAAACTTTCAGTAAAACACACATGCAGGGTACTCAATTAAAGCTACACTCGTTGTGAATCTAGCCAACATGTCAGATTTTTTAAATGCTTTTCGGCGAAAGCATGAGAAGCTATTATCTGATAGCATGCAACCCCCGAAATACCCAAAGGGGACGTAAACAGAATAATTAGCGTAGCCGGCGCTACGCAGAAATAAAATATAAAACATTCATTACCTTTGACAAGCTTCTTTGTTGGCACTCCTATATGTCCCATAAACATCACAATTGGGTCTTTTTTTCCGATTAAATCGGTCCATGTATACCCAAAATGTCCATTTATGAAGCCCGTCTGATCAGGAAAAAACTGCTTTCAAAAACGCAACATCATTTTTTTTAATTAAAAAAGTTGCCTATAAACTTTGACAAAACACTTCAAACTACTTTTGTAATCCAACTTTAGGTATCAGTAAACGTTAATAATCGATCAAATTGATCACGGGGCGATCTGTATTCGATAGCAGCAAGTCTTGAAATCATGGTCCATATTCACCCTTTCATAACTTCCTCTGGTGTACCCGAAGACAGGAAGTGCCTATTCGTCATCCCACCAAGGATAAACCAGAACTGAATTGCCAGTACTGGCGACATCGTGTGGAAGCTGTAGGCATTGTAAACTGGACTCTATCTATTTTCTCTTGCCATAGACAATACAGAGACTGGCGGAGGGATATTTTTTTTGTGTTTTTTGTGAACAGTTTTCCTTGGGATTTTGCCTCCTAAACACGTTCTGTTATAGCCACAGACATGATTTAACCAGTTTTAGAGACTTCAGAGTGTATGCATATACTATATTCCTGGCATGAGTAGCAGGACGTTGAAATTTTGCGCGATTTTTAACAAAAAGCAGCCTCCTTAACAGGTTTTAAATTGTTTTTTTTATTCTCATAAATCTACACACAATACCCAATAATGACAAAGCAAAAACAGGTTTTTAGAAATATTTCCTAATTTATAAAACAAATAATAATGGAATATCACATTTACATTTATTTACATTCAGACCCTTTACTTTGTTGAAGCACCTTTGACAGTGATTAAAGCATTGTGTCTTCTTGGGTATGACGCTACCTGTATGCAGGGGGTTTCTCCCATTATTTTCTGCAGATCCTTTAAGCTCTGTAAAGTTGCATGGGGACCGTTGCTGCACAGCTATTTTCAGGCCTCCTCAGAGATGTTCGATTGGGTTCAAGTCCAGGCTCTGGCTGGGCCACTCAAGGACATTCAAAAACCCGAAGCCACGCCTGAATTGTCTTGGATGCGTACTTAGGGTCGTTGTCCTGTAGGAAGGTGAACCTTCACCCCAGTCTGAGGTCCTGAGCGCTCTGGAGCAGGATTTCATCAAGGATCTCTCTGTACTTTGCTCCGTACATCTTTCACTCGATCCTGAATAGTCTCCCAATCCCTGCTGCTGAAAAACATCCCAACAGCATGATGCTGCCACCACCATACTTCACAGTAGGGATGGTATTGGCCAGGTGATGAGCGGTGCCTGGTTTCCTCCAGATCTGACACTTGGCATTCAGGCCAAGAGTTCAATCTCGGATTCATCGGACCAGAGCTAACATCTGGCCACCCTACCATAAAGAACTGATTGGTGGAGTGCTGCAGAGAGTTGTCCTGAGACAACTGAGATAGCACAGCTCCTATCCCAGCCGCGGACGCGTCCACCTGTACTATGAATGCTAAGGAGGGATCAGGATGAGCCAACACAAGAGCCAATGTAAACAGAGCCTTCTGGTGACCGAAAGCCCTGTCCTCCCCAGCTGACCACTGCAGTTGCACCGGTCCCCCCCTTCAGCAAAGAGGTAATGGGAGCCGCTACCTGACCAAAGCCCTGGATAAACCTCCGGTAGTAGTTGGCAAACCCTAAGATCCGCTGCACCTCCTTTACCGTGGTTGGAGTCGGCCAATAATGCACGACTGAAATGCGGTCCCTTTCCATCTCCACCCCTGACTCAGACAGGCGGTACCCTAGGAAGGAGACGGACTGTTGAAAGAACAGGTTATGCTCCAACAGTCGACCAAGCACCTTGCGCACCAGAGACACATGCTCGGTGCGTGTAGTGGAGTATATTAGAATGCCATCTATATACACCACTGCACCCTGCCCGTGCAGGTCCCTGAACATCTCGTCTACAAAGGATTGGAAGACGGATGGAGCATTCGTAAACCTGTACGGCATGACGGCCCCCATGCAATGACTCGGTCACACTGGCTATGAGAGGCAGAGGCTAACTATACTTCACCGTGATCTGATTTAAACCTCTATAGTCAATGCACAGGTGTAAACCTCCATCCTTCTTCTTTACAAAAAGGAAACTCGAGGAGGCAGGTGAAGTGGAAGGCCAAATGTATCCCTGTCCCAGAGATTCAGAGACATATGTTTCCATAGCTGCCGTCTCCTCCTGTGACAGAGGATACACGTGACTCCTGGGAAGTGCTGCGTCTACCAGGAGATTTATCGCAGAATCCCCCCATCGATGGGGTGGTAGTTGAGTCGCCTTCTTTTAACAGAAGGTGAGAGACAAATCGGCATATTCAGGGGGCATGTGCATGGTGGAGACCTGGTTTGGACTCTCCACCATAGTTGCGCCTATGGAAACACCTATACACCTCCCTGAACACTGACGTGACCATCCCTTGAGAGCCCTCTGTTGCCACGAAATATTGGAGTCATGATGGGCCAACCAAGGAAACCCCAACACCACAGGAAACGCAGGAGAATCGATCAAGAAGAGACTAATTCTCTCTTCATGACCCTCCTGCGTTATCATACATAGTGGAGCTGTGCCCTCCCTAATCATACCCAGCCCTAAAGGACGACTATCTAAGGAATGTACAGGGAAGGGCACATCAACAGGAACAATAGAGATCCCTAATCTAGGAGCAAACGAAGGTCAATAAAGTTCCCAGCTGCACCTGAATCTACTAGCGCCTTATGCTGGGAATTCTGGGAAAACTCAGGAACTTCTATAGATAGATAGATAGATAGATAGATAGATAGATAGATAGATAGATAGATAGATAGATAGATAGATAGAAGCATAGATGCGGTAAAGAAATCAATGGAACTCGACCCAAACAATGGAAATGCCATGGAAACGCGTGGGGGAAAGATCCCGAATCTCCTCGTGCATTTCACACTATGTTGAGATACAAATTGGAATATATTAATGTCATCATCAACAATCAACTGAATTCAAGTTTTTAAAAAGACTGACAGTACCACCACTGATTTCTCTATGCTAGCTATGCTGCCAGCTTATACGAATGGGAGTTAACATTTAGGAGTTACTTATTCTAAACCTGAAAAGGGGCAACTTCTAAATGTTATGCAGTGAAAATTGCCAAATATATTCAATCGGGTTTTATGACCACATTGAGGGCATGTTATAATATATAAATCATGATTGATTTGATGAATATCCACATCCAGATTTGTTAAATATCCAGGTGAGGAAGGTGCGCATGACAGTGGACATGTTGGACTTGCACCTGCCTCTGTGGATGACAGTGGAATATCTTCCACCCAGAACTGTCAATTTCAGGGTAACTGAAATGTTATTTTTTTGTTGTTTTAAAACCGTATTTTAGATTCTAGCTATACAAATTACATATATTATTATTATTAGATAAAGCCCAGATAATAAATACTGTGGAGGCTCTGGATTCTATGGAGCCGACCAAGGCTACTGATGCAGCATGGGTTCCTAGATAGGCACAGGGCTAGGTCAGCCCACCCCAGCCGCACCCCAACCCAGCTCAGCCCTATAGCTCCCTCACAGCCCTGCAGAGACAAAGGGATGATCATAGCTGGCTACAGTATGTGGTGAACATCTACTCATTCCAGCCTGATTCCAGACTATGATCTTGCTCAGCCTCACTAAACCCCCCCTCTTGTACTCAGTCTCAACACTGTCACCACTATAGAATACACTGTATTTGTGAACAACTCAAAGACCTATTTCCATGGAAATGAAATGGTGCCATTTTTCAGAGAGGTGAGATACCCAGAGGACAAATGAAAAGAAAACAATGAGGCTGTATGAGCTGTATAATCCTGGAGGGTACTACTGTTTCCAAAGCTACCACTAGGGGGTCTCTCCTCCACAGGTTCCTTCTCTTGCACCAATAAGACCTCTTCCTTCACAGTATGAACAGTCAGGGCATTCTAACCAGAGCCCAAAGAGAAAGGATTAAATCATGAACCGTATTAGAATGAGTGTATTATTCCTACGGTATTCTAATGATAGATCACTCAGGTCTTGACAAGGTGACAAAAGAAAGGAAGAGGGAGAGAGAGAGAGAGAGAGAGAGAGAGAGAGAGAGAGAGAGAGAGAGAGAGAGAGAGAGAGAGAGAGAGAGAGAGAGAGAGAGAGAGAGAGAGAGAGAAAGAGAGAGAGAGAGAGAGAGAGAGAGAGAGAGAGAGAGAGAGAGAGAGAGAGAAAACGTCTTAAAGTCAAGGCAGAGCAACCACAGTTCCCCACATCAATCAGACATGTGCCATTGGGCTGGTTCTCATTATGTGTGAGAAGAGGGCTTGTCTTCTTTTTTTTCTACTCTTAAAGAGAAGAAGATGATTACTGTACAAAATTGTCTTCCGAAAAGACAAGACACAATTAACAAAATGTAGGCGACCATACATGTAGCTGTTTCATGCAACTGAACTGACTAAAAAGATTGCGTAGGTAAGATGCATTTTACAGCTTCTCTTCTAGTATGATTCCAGAAGTTTCTTTGCATTGTTTTTGAGATATGCCCCAGTTGTAGAGATCCATGTAAATAAACATTGCAGACGCAGGAGGCTGTCATCAACATTTGAAGTTACAGGGTTGTTCTTTGCAGATTCTTTGCCAACTTTTTTGTTGTTACACTATCAAGAGTTTATCGTCACACAGAGGCATGGCACTGTGCCTTTCTGAAGAGGAGGCCACATCCTCCATGATCTCTAGATCAATGTCACACATTGTCTTTGTGAGCGAGGAAGGGAGGGAGCTCCGAATAAGAAAGGAGGGTAAGGGGAGAAATACATGTGAAGGGGAAAGAGAGGGGGA